>NW_026894161.1:0-179705 GCF_032452875.1 Bos javanicus
TGGCTGATCATGCACTGATCACGTGGCTGATCATGCACTGATACACGTGACTGATCATGGACTGATCACCATGACTATCATGCAGTGATCATGACTTAATGGTGCTGATCATGTGACTGATCATGCGCTGATCATGTTTGCTATCATACACTGATCATGTGCCTCTGGAGGCAATAAACAAAGAGCTGAGTAGGCACGAATCAAACAGTCAGCAGGCAATAATCATGGAACTCAGGTGTGAGGAATCATGCTGCTCAGCTGGCAATAATCAAGCAGCTGAGCAGGCAGGAATTACGCAGCACAGCTGATAATTGTCAAGCAGATGACAGGCAGGAATCGTGCAGCTCAGCTGGCAATTGTCAAGCAGATGAGCAGACGGTAATCACGCAGCTCAGCAGGCCCAGATCACGTGACTGAGCATGCACTGTTCACGTGGCTATCATGCACTACTCACGTGGCTGATCATGCAATGATCATGTAGCTACCATGTACCCGTCAGTTGACTGATCATACACCCATCAGGTGACGGATCATGCACTGATCACGTGGCTATCATGCACTGTTCACGTGGCTGATCATACACTGATCACCTGCCTGGTCATGCACAGATCACGTGACAAATCATGAACTGATCACATAGCTATCATGAACTGATCACCTGGCTGATCATGCACTGATCACGTGGCTGATCATGCACTGATACCGTGACTGAGCATGGACTGATCACATGACTATCATGTAGTGATCACGTGACTTAATGGCGCTGATCATGTGACTGATCATGCGCTGATCATGTTTGCTATCATACACTGATCATGTGCCTCTGGAGGCAATAAACAAAGAGCTGAGTAGGCACTAATCAAACAGTCAGCAGGCAATAATCATGGAACTCAGGTGTGAGGAATCATGCTGCTCAGCTGGCAATAATCAAGCAGCTGAGCAGGCAGGAATTACGCAGCACAGCTGATAATTGTCAAGCAGATGACAGGCAGGAATCGTGCAGCTCAGCTAGCAATTGTCAAGCAGATGAGCAGACGGTAATCACGCAGCTCAGCAGGCCCAGATAACGTGACTGAGCACGCACTGTTCACGTGGCTGATCATACGCTGCTCACGTAACTGATAATGCACTGATCACGTGGCTATCATGCACTGATCACGTGGCTGATCATCCACTGCTCACGTAACTGATAATGCACTGATCACGTGGCTATCATGCACTGATCACGTGGCTGATCATACACTGTTCACATGTCTGACCATGCACTGATCACGTGACTGATCCTACACTGTTCACGTAACTGATCATGCACTGATCACGTGGCTGATCATACACTGATCAGTTGGCTATCATGCACTTTTTACTTGGCTGATCAAACACTGATCACGTGACTGATAATGCACTGATCATCTGGCTATCGTGCACTCATTAACTGGCTATCGTGCACTGATCACGTGGTTGATCATAAACTGATCACGAGACTGATCATGCACTTATCACGTCTATATCATGCACTGATCACATGACTGCCCATGCACTGATCACCCGGATGATCATACACTGATCATGCGACAGATCATGCACTGATCACGTGGCTATCATGCACTGCTCACGCGGCTGTTCATGCAATGATCACGTAGCTACCATGTACTGGTCACGTGAGTGATCATGCACTGATCACGTGGCTGATCATGCACTGATCAGGTGACTTATCATGCACTGTTAACGTGAGTGATCATGCACTGATCACGTGACTGATCATGCACTGATCACGTGGCTATCATGCACTACTCACGTGGCTGATCATGCAATGATCATGTAGCTACCATGTACCGGTCAGGTGACTGATCATACACCCATCAGGTGACGGATCATGCACTGATCACGTGGCTATCATGCACTGTTCACGTGGCTGATCATACACTGATCACCTGCCTGGTCATGCACAGATCACGTGACAAATCATGAACTGATCACATAGCTATCATGAACTGATCACCTGGCTGATCATGAACTGATCACGTGGCTGATCATGCACTGATACCGTGACTGAGCATGGACTGATCACATGACTCTCATGTAGTGATCACGTGACTTAATGGCGCTGATCATGTGACTGATCATGCGCTGATCATGTTTGCTATCATACACTGATCATGTGCCTCTGGAGGCAATAAACAAAGAGCTGAGTAGGCACGAATCAAACAGTCAGCAGGCAATAATCATGGAACTCAGGTGTGAGGAATCATGCTGCTCAGCTGGCAATAATCAAGCAGCTGAGCAGGCAGGAATTACGCAGCACAGCTGATAATTGTCAAGCAGATGACAGGCAGGAATCGTGCAGCTCAGCTGGCAATTGTCAAGCAGATGAGCAGACGGTAATCACACAGCTCAGCAGGCCCAGATCACGTGACTGAGCATGCACTGTTCACGTGGCTGATCATACGCTGCTCACGTAACTGATAATGCACTGATCACGTGGCTATCATGCACTGATCACGTGGCTGATCATACACTGTTCACGTGTTTGACCATGCACTGATCACGTGGCTGATCATACACTGCTCACGTAACTGATCATGCACTGATCACGTGGCTGATCATACACTGATCAGTTGGCTATCATGCACTTATTACTTGGCTGATCATACACTGATCACGTGACTGATAATGCACTGATCATCTGGCTATCGTGCACTCATTAACTGCCTATCGTGCACTGATCACGTGGTTGATCATACACTGATCACGAGACTGATCATGCACTAATCACGTCTATATCATGCACTGATCACATGACTGCCCATGCACTGATCACCCGGATGATCATACACTAATCATGTGACAGATCATGCACTGATCACGTGGCTGATCATGCACTGATCAGGTGACTTATCATGCACTGTTAACGTGAGTGATCATGCACTGATCACGTGACTGATCATGCACTGATCACGTGGCTATCATGCACTACTCACGTGGCTGATCATGCAATGATCATGTAGCTACCATGTACCAGTCAGGTGACTGATCATACACCCATCAGGTGACGGATCATGCACTGATCACGTGGCTATCATGCACTGTTCACGTGGCTGATCATACACTGATCACCTGCCTGGTCATGCACAGATCACGTGACAAATCATGAACTGATCACATAGCTATCATGAACTGATCACCTGGCTGATCATGCACTGATCACGTGGATGATCATGCACTGATACCGTGCCTGAGCATGGACTGATCACATGACTATCATGTAGTGATCACGTGGCTATCATGCACTACTCACGTGGCTGATCATGCAATGTTCATGTAGCTACCATGTACAGGTCACGTGAATTATCATACACCCATCAGGTGACTGATCATGCACTGATCACGTGGCTATCATGCACTTATCACGAGACTGATCATGCACTGATCACGTCTATATCATGCACTGATCACATGACTGCCCATGCACTGATCACGTGGATGATCATACACTAATCATGTGACAGATCATGCACTGATCACGTGGCTGATCATGCACTGATCAGGTGACTTATCATGCACTGTTAACGTGAGTGATCATGCACTGATCACGTGACTGATCATGCACTGATCACGTGGCTATCATGCACTACTCACGTGGCTGATCATGCAATGATCATGTAGCTACCATGTACCGGTCAGGTGACTGATCATACACCCATCAGGTGACGGATCATGCACTGATCACGTGGCTATCATGCACTGTTCACGTGGCTGATCATACACTGATCACCTGGCTGATCATGCACTGATCACGTGGCTGATCATGCACTGATACCTTGACTGAGCATGGACTGATCACATGACTATCATGTATTGATCACGTGACTTAATGGCGCTGATCATGTGACTGATCATGCGCTGATCATGTTTGCTATCATACACTGATCATGTGCCTCTGGAGGCAATAAACAAAGAGCTGAGTAGGCACGAATCAAACAGTCAGCAGGCAATAATCATGGAACTCAGGTGTGAGGAATCATGCTGCTCAGCTGGCAATAATCAAGCAGCTGAGCAGGCAGGAATTACGCAGCACAGCTGATAATTGTCAAGCAGATGACAGGCAGGAATCGTGCAGCTCAGCTGGCAAGTGTCAAGCAGATGAGCAGACGGTAATCACGCAGCTCAGCAGGCCCAGATCACGTGACTGAGCATGCACTGTTCACGTGGCTATCATGCACTACTCACGTGGCTGATCATGCAATGATCATGTAGCTACCATGTACCGGTCAGGTGACTGATCATACACCCATCAGGTGACGGATCATGCACTGATCACGTGGCTATCATGCACTGTTCACGTGGCTGATCATACACTGATCACCTGCCTGGTCATGCACAGATCACGTGACAAATCATGAACTGATCACATAGCTATCATGAACTGATCACCTGGCTGATCATGCACTGATCACGTGGCTGATCATGCACTGATACCGTGACTGAGCATGGACTGATCACATGACTATCATGTAGTGATCACGTGACTTAATGGCGCTGATCATGTGACTGATCATGCGCTGATCATGTTTGCTATCATACACTGATCATGTGCCTCTGGAGGCAATAAACAAAGAGCTGAGTAGGCACGAATCAAACAGTCAGCAGGCAATAATCATGGAACTCAGGTGTGAGGAATCATGCTGCTCAGCTGGCAATAATCAAGCAGCTGAGCAGGCAGGAATTACGCAGCACAGCTGATAATTGTCAAGCAGATGACAGGCAGGAATCGTGCAGCTCAGCTGCAATTGTCAAGCAGATGAGCAGACGGTAATCACGCAGCTCAGCAGGCCCAGATAACGTGACTGAGCACGCACTGTTCACGTGGCTGATCATACGCTGCTCACGTAACTGATAATGCACTGATCACGTGGCTATCATGCACTGATCACGTGGCTGATCATACACTGCTCACGTAACTGATAATGCACTGATCAAGTGGCTATCATGCACTGATCACGTGGCTGATCATACACTGTTCACATGTCTGACCATGCACTGATCACGTGACTGATCATACACTGTTCACGTAACTGATCATGCACTGATCACGTGGCTGATCATACACTGATCAGTTGGCTATCATGCACTTTTTACTTGGCTGATCAAACACTGATCACGTGACTGATAATGCACTGATCATCTGGCTATCGTGCACTCATTAACTGGCTATCGTGCACTGATCACGTGGTTGATCATACACTGATCACGAGACTGATCATGCACTTATCACGTCATTATCATGCACTGATCACATGACTGCCCATGCACTGATCACCCGGATGATCATACATTGATCATGCGACAGATCATGCACTGATCACGTGGCTATCATGCACTGCTCACGCGGCTGTTCATGCAATGATCACGTAGCTACCGTGTACTGGTCACGTGAGTGATCATGCACTGATCACGTAATTGATCATGCACTGATCAGGTGACTTATCATGCACTGTTAACCTGAGTGATCATGCACTGATCACGTGACTGATCATGCACTGATCACGTGGCTATCATGCACTACTCACGTGGCTGATCATGCAATGATCATGTAGCTACCATGTACCGGTCAGGTGACTGATCATACACCCATCAGGTGACGGATCATGCACTGATCACGTGGCTATCATGCACTGTTCACGTGGCTGATCATACACTGATCACCTGCCTGGTCATGCACAGATCACGTGACAAATCATGAACTGATCACATAGCTATCATGAACTGATCACCTGGCTGATCATGCACTGATCACGTGGCTGATCATGCACTGATACCGTGACTGAGCATGGACTGATCACATGACTCTCATGTAGTGATCACGTGACTTAATGGCGCTGATCATGTGACTGATCATGCGCTGATCATGTTGCTATCATACACTGATCATGTGCCTCTGGAGGCAATAAACAAAGAGCTGAGTAGGCACGAATCAAACAGTCAGCAGGCAATAATCATGGAACTCAGGTGTGAGGAATCATGCTGCTCAGCTGGCAATAATCAAGCAGCTGAGCAGGCAGGAATTACGCAGCACAGCTGATAATTGTCAAGCAGATGACAGGCAGGAATCGTGCAGCTCAGCTGGCAATTGTCAAGCAGATGAGCAGACGGTAATCACGCAGCTCAGCAGGCCCAGATCACGTGACTGAGCATGCACTGTTCACGTGGCTGATCATACGCTGCTCACGTAACTGATAATGCACTGATCACGTGGCTATCATGCACTGATCACGTGGCTGATCATACACTGTTCACGTGTTTGACCATGCACTGATCACGTGGCTGATCATACACTGCTCACGTAACTGATCATGCACTGATCACGTGGCTGATCATACACTGATCAGTTGGCTATCATGCACTTATTACTTGGCTGATCATACACTGATCACGTGACTGATAATGCACTGATCATCTGGCTATCGTGCACTCATTAACTGGCTATCGTGCACTGATCCCGTGGTTGATCATACAGTGATCACGAGACTGATCATGCACTAATCACATCTATATCATGCACTGATCACATGACTGCCCATGCACTGATCACCCAGATGATCATACACTGATCATGCGACAGATCATGCACTGATCATGTGGCTATCATGCACTGCTCACGCTGCTGTTCATGCAATGATCACGTAGCTACCATGTACTGGTCACGTGAGTGATCATGCACTGATCACGTAATTGATCATGCACTGATCAGGTGACTTATCATGCACTGTTAACGTGAGTGATCATGCACTGATCACGTGACTGATCATGCACTGATCTCGTGGCTATCATGCACGGCTCATGTGGCTGATCATGCAATGATCACCTAGCTACCATATACTGGTCACGTGACTGATCATGCACTGATCACGTAATTGATCATGCACTGATCATGTGGCTGATCATGCACTGATCACGTGGCTGATCATCCACTGATCACGTGACTGATCATGCACTGATCACGTGACTGATCATGCACTGATCACGTGACTGATCATGCACTGATCACCTGCCTGGTCATGCACAGATCACGTGACAAATCATGAACTGATCACATAGCTATCATGAACTGATAACCTGGCTGATCATGCACTGATCACGTGGCTGATCATGCACTGATACCGTGACTGAGCATGGACTGATCACATGACTATCATGTAGTGATCACGTGGCTATCATGAACTACTCACGTGGCTGATCATGCAATGTTCATGTAGCTACCATGTACAGGTCACGTGAATGATCATACACCCATCAGGTGACTAATCATGCACTGATCACGTGGCTATCATGCACTTACCACGAGACTGATCATGCACTGATCACGTCTATATCATGCACTGATCACATGACTGCCCATGCACTGATCACGTGGATGATCATACACTAATCATGTGACAGATCATGCACTGATCACGTGGCTGATCATGCAGTGATCAGGTGACTTATCATGCACTGTTAACGTGAGTGATCATGCACTGATCACGTGACTGATCATGCACTGATCACGTGGCTATCATGCACTACTCACGTGGCTGATCATGCAATGATCATGTAGCTACCATGTACCGGTCAGGTGACTGATCATACACCCATCAGGTGACGGATCATGCACTGATCACGTGGCTATCATGCACTGTTCACGTGGCTGATCATACACTGATCACCTGCCTGGTCATGCACAGATCACGTGACAAATCATGAACTGATCACATAGCTATCATGAACTGATCACCTGGCTGATCATGAACTGATCACGTGGCTGATCATGCACTGATACCGTGACTGAGCATGGACTGATCACATGACTATCATGTAGTGATCACGTGACTTAATGGCGCTGATCATGTGACTGATCATGCGCTGATCATGTTTGCTATCATACACTGATCATGTGCCTCTGGAGGCAATAAACAAAGAGCTGAGTAGGCACGAATCAAACAGTCAGCAGGCAATAATCATGGAACTCAGGTGTGAGGAATCATGCTGCTCAGCTGGCAATAATCAAGCAGCTGAGCAGGCAGGAATTACGCAGCACAGCTGATAATTGTCAAGCAGATGACAGGCAGGAATCGTGCAGCTCAGCTGGCAATTGTCAAGCAGATGAGCAGACGGTAATCACACAGCTCAGCAGCCCAGATCACGTGACTGAGCATGCACTGTTCACGTGGCTGATCATACACTGTTCACGTGTCTGACCATGCACTGATCACGTGGGTGATCATACACTGCTCACGTAACTGATCATGCACTGATCACGTGGCTATCATGCATTGAATACGTGGCTGAACAGGCACTGTTCACGTGGCTGATCACACACCTGTCACGTGACATATCATGCACTGATCACGTGGCACTCATGCACTGATCACGTGGTTGATCATACTCTGCTCACTTAACTCATCATGCACACATCACGTGGCTATCATGCACTGCTCACGTGTTTCGTAATGGAATGATCACAAAGCTACCATATACTGGTCACCTGAATGATCATGCACAGATCACGTAAATGATTATGCACTGTTCACGTGACTGATCATATACTGATCACGTGACTGATCATACACTCATCACGGGACTGATCGTGCACAGATCACGGCGCTATCATGCATTGACTACATGACTCCACATGCACTGATCACGTTAATGATCATGCACTGATCACCTGACTGTCCATGCACTGATCACGTGGATAAACATACACTGATCATGTGACAGAACATGCAGTGATCATGCGGCTATCATGCACTGCTAACGTGGCTGATCATGCAATGATCACGTAGCTACCATGTACTGGTCACGTGAGTGATCATGCACTGATCATGTAATTCATCATACACTGATCAGGTGACTTATCATGCACTTTTCACGTGACTGATCATGCACTGATCACGTAACTGATCATGCACTGATCTCGTTGCTATCATGCACGGTTCACATGGCTGATCATGCAATGATCACGTAGCTACCATGTACTGGTCACGTGACTATCATGCACTGATCACGTAATTGATCATGCACTGATCACGTGGCTGATCATACACTGATCACGTGACTGATCATGCACTGATCACGTGGCTGCTCATGCAATGATCACGTAGCAACCATGTACTGGTCACGTGACTGATCATGCACTGATCACGTAATTGATCATGCACTGATCACGTGGCTGATAATGCACTAATCACGTGACTGGTCATGCACTGCTCACGTTGCTGATCATGAACTGATCACGTGACTGATCATGCACACATCACGGGGCTATCATGTACTGCTCACGTGGCTGGTCATGCAATGATCACGTAGCTACCATATACTGGTCATGCGACTTATCATGCACAGATCACGTAAATGATCATGCACTGTTCCCGTGACTGATCATGTACTGATCACGTGACTGATCAGGCACTGATCACGTGGCTATCATGCTCTCCTCATGTGAGTGATCATGCAATGATCATGTAGCAACCATGTACTAGTCACATGACTGATCATGCACTGATCATGTAATTGATCCAGCACTGATTATGTGGCTCATCATGCACTGATCACGTGACTGTTGTCGCACTGATCACTTGACTGATCATGCACTGATCACGTGGCTATAATGCCCTGATAACGTGGCTGATCATACACTTTTCACGTGCCTGGTCATGCACAGATCACGTGACTAATCATGAACTTATCACGTGGGTATAAGGCACTGATCACGTGGCTGATCATACACTGTTCAAATTCCTGGTCATGCACAGATCACGTGACTAATCATGAACTAATCACGTGGCTATAATTCATTGATCACGTGGCTGATGATGCACTGAACATGTGACTGATCATGCACTGATCACGTGACTGATCATGCAATGATCACGTGGCTATCATGCACTGCTCACGTGGCTGAACATGCAGCGATCACGCGGCTACGATGTACTGGTCACATGACTGATCATGCACTGATCACGTAATTGATCATGCACTGATCACCTGGCTTATCATGCATTCATCATGTGACTGATCATGTGCTGATCATGTTTGGTGTCACACACTGATCATGTGCATCTGGAGGCAATGAACAAAGAGCTGAGTAGGCAGGAATCAGTCAGCAGGCTATAATCATGGAACTCAGCCCTGAGAAATCATGCTGCTCAGCTGGCAATAATCAAATAGATGAGCAGGCAGGAATTACGCAGCACAGCTGGAAATTGTCAAGCAGATGAGCAGACAGTAATCACGCAGCTCAGCAGGCCCTGATCACGTGACTGAGCATGCACTGTTCAAGTCGCTGATCACACACCTATCACGTGAATGATCATGCACTGATCACGTGGCTCTCATGCACTGATCACGTGATTGCGCATGCAGTGATCACGTAATTGTATGCAATGCTCACGTGGCTATCATGCACTGATGACGTGGCTGATCATGCACTGATCATGTGACTGATCATGCACTGATCACGTTGCTATCTTGCACTGATCACTTGGCTGATCATACACTCTTCACGGGACTGATCGTGCACTGATTACGGCGTTATAATGCATTGACTACATGACTCCACATGCACTGATCACGTGGATGATCATGCACTGATCACGTGACTGACCATGCACTGATCACGTGACTGATTATCCACTGATCACGTGGCTGATCATGCACTGATCACGTGGCTATCATGCACTGCTCACGTGGCTGATCATGCAATGATCACGTAGCTACCATGTACTGGTCACGTGACTGATCATGCACTGATCACGTAATTGATCATGCCCTGGTCATGTGGCTGATCATGCACTGATCACGCGGCTGATCATACACTGATCACGTGACTGATCATGCACTGATCACGTGACTGACCATGCACTGATCTCGTGGCTATCATGCACTGATCACTTGGCTGGCCATACTGATCACGTGCCTCGTCATGCACTGATCACGTGGCTGATCATGCACTGATCACGTGACTGATCATGCACTGATCATGTGGCTATCATGCAGTGATCACGTGGCTATCATGCACAGATCGCATGGCTGATCATGCAATGATCACCTAGCTACCATATACTGGTCACGTGACTGATCATGCACTGATCACGTGGCTGATTATGCACTGATCACGTGACTGATCATGCACTGTTCACGAGACTCATCATGCACTGATGACATGGATATCAGGCACTGATCACGTGTTTGATCATACAGTGTTCACGTGTCTGACCATGCACTGCTCACGTTGCTGATCATACACTGTTCACGTAACTGATCATGCACTGATCACGTGGATTTCATGCATTGATAACGTGGCTGAACATGCACTGTTCACGTGGCTTACCACACACTTGTCACGTGACTGATCATGCACTGATCACGTGGCTCTCATGCACTGATCACGTGGCTGATCATACTCTGCTCACGTAACTGATCATGCACACATCACGTGGCTGATCATGCAATGATCACGTGGCTGATCACACACGTATCACGTGACTGATCATGCACTGATCACGTGGCTATCATGCACTAATCACGTGGCTATCATTCACTGATCACGCGGATATCATGCACTGATCACGTGGCTGATCACACACGTATCACATGACTGTACATGCACTGATCACGTGGCTATCATGCACTGATCACGTAATTGATCATGCAATGATCACGTGGCTGATCATGCACTGAACACGTGAATAATCATGCACTGATCACGTGACTGATCATGCACTGATCACGTGGCTATTATGCACTGTTAACTTGGCTGATCATGCAATGTTCACGAAGCTACCATGTACTGGTCACGTGACTGATTATGCACTGATGACGTAATTGATCATGCACTGATCATGTGGCAGATCATGCACTGATCACGTGACTGATCATGCACTTATCACATGACTTATCATGCACTGATCACGTGGTTATCATGCACTGATCACTTGGCTGGTCATACAGTGATCACGCAGCTACCATGTACTGGTCACGTGACTGATCATGCACTGATGATGTAATTGATCATGCACTGATCATGTGGCTGATCATGCACTGATTACGTGGCTGATCATGCACTGATTACGTGGCTGATCATGCACTGATCACGTGGCTATCATGCACTTATCACATGGCTGGTCATACACTGATCATATAGCTACCAAATACCGGTCACGTGAATGATCATACACCCATCAGGTGACTGATCATGCACTGATCACGTGGCTATCATGCACTGACCGCGAGACTGAAAATGCACTGATCATGTTTAAACATACACTGATCACATGACTTCCCATGCACTGATCATGTGGATGATCATACACTAATCATGTGACAGATCATGCACTGATCACGTGGCTGACCATGCACTGATACCGTGACTGAGCATGGACTGATCACATGACTATCATATAGTGATCACGTGAGTTAATGGCGCTGATCATGTGACTGATCATGCGCTGATCATGTTTGCTATCATACACTGATCATGTGCCTCTGGAGGCAATAAACAAAGAGCTGAGTAGGCACGAATCAAACAGTCAGCAGGCAATAATCATGGAACTCAGCTGTGAGGAATCATGCTGCTCAGCTGGGAATAATCAAGCAGCTGAGCAGGCAGGAATTACGCAGCACAGCTGGCAATTGTCAAGCAGATGACAGGCAGGAATCGTGCAGCTCAGCTGGCAATTGTCAAGCAGATGAGCAGACAGTAATCACGCAGCTCAACATGCCCTGATCACGTGACTGAGCATGCACGGTTCACCTGGCTGATCATACACTGATCACGTGATTGATCATGCACTGATCACTTGGATATCATGCACTGATCACGTGTCTGATCATACACTGTTCACGTGTCTGACCATGCACTGATCACGTGGCTGATCATACACTGCTCACGTAACTGATCATGCACTGATCACTTGGATATCATGCATTGATCACGTGTCTGATCATACACTGTTCACGTGTCTGACCATGCACTGATCACGTGGCTGATCATGCACTGAACACGTGAATGACCATGCACTGATCACGTGACTGATCATGCACTGATCACGTGACTGATCATGCACTGATCACGTGGTTATCATGCACTGATCACTTGGCTGGACATACACTGATCACGTGCCTGGTCATGCACAGATTACATGACTGATCATGCACTGAACACGTGACTGATCATGCACTGATCACATGGCTATCGAGCACTACTCAGGTGGCTGATCATGCAATGATCATGTAGGTACCATGTACCGGTCAGGTCACTGATCATACACCCATCAGGTGACGGATCATGCACTGATCACGTGGCTATCATGCACTGATCACTTGGCTGGACATACACTGATCACGTGGCTGATCATGCGATGATCACGCAGCTACCATGTACTGGTCACATGACTGATCATGCACTGATCACGTGACTGATCATGCAGTGATCACGTGGCTATCATGCACTACTCACGTGGCTGATCATGCAATGATCATGTAGCTACCATGTACAGGTCACGTGAATGATCATACACCCATCAGGTGACTGATCATGCACTGATCACGTGGCTATCATGCACTGATCACGAGACTGATCATGCACTGATCACGTCTATATCATGCACTGATCACATGACTGCCCATGCACTGATCACGTGGATGATCATACACTAATCATGTGACAGATCATGCACTGATCACGTGGCTGATCATGCACTGATACCGTGACTGAGCATGGACTGATCACATGACTATCATGTAGTGATCACGTGACTTAATGGCTCTGATCATGTGACTGATCATGCACTGATAATGTTTGCTATCATATACTGATCATGTGCCTCTGGAGGCAATAAACAAAGAGCTGAGTAGGCACGAATTATACAGTCAGCAGGCAATAATCATGGAACTCAGCTGTGAGGAATCATGCTGCTCAGCTGGCAATAATCAAGCAGCTAGCAGGCAGGAATTACGCAGCACAGCTGTCAATTGTCAAGCAGATGACAGGCAGGAATCGTGCAGCTCAGCTGGCAATTGTCAAGCAGATGAGCAGACAGTAATCACGCAGCTCAGCAGGCCCTGATCACGTGACTGAGCATGCACTGTTCACGTGGCTGATCATACACTGATCACGTGATGATCATGCACTGATCACTTGGATATCATGCACTGATCACATGGCTGATCATACACTGTTCATGTGTCTGACCATGCACTGATCACGTGGCTGATCATACAGTGCTCAGGTAACTGATCATGCACTGATCACGTGGCTATCATGGACTGATCACGTGGCTGAACATGCACTGTTCACGTGGCTGATCACACACCTGTCACGTGACATATCATGCACTGATCACGTGGCACTCATGCACTGATCACGTGGCTGATCATACTCTGCTCACGTAACTCATCATGCACACATCACGTGGCTATCATGCACTGCTCACGTGGCTCGTCATGGAATGATCACATAGCTACCATATACTGGTCACGTGACTGATCATGCACAGATCACGTAAATGATCATGCACTGTTCACGTGACTGATCATGTACTGATCACGTGACTGATCATGCACTGATCACGTGGCTATCATGCTCTGCTCACGTGGCTGATCATGCAACGATCACGTAGCAACCATGTACTGGTCACCTGACTGATCATGCACTGATCACGTAATTGATCCTGCACTGATCACGTGGCTCATCATGCACTGATCACGTGGCTGATCACACATGTATCACGTGACTGATCATGCACTTATCACGTGGCTCTCATGCACTGATCACGTGGATATCATGCCCTGATCACGTGGCTGATCACACGCGTATCACATGACTGATCATGCACTGATCACGTGGCTATCATGCAGTGATCACGTGGCGATCATGCACTGATCACGCGGCTGATCACGCAATGATCACGTAGCTACCATGTACTGGTCACGTGACTGATCATAAACTGATCACGTAATTGATCATGCACTGATCAGGTGACTTATCATGCACTGTTAACGTGAGTGATCATGCACTGATCACGTGACTGATCATCCACTGATCTCGTGGCTATCATGCACGGCTCATGTGGCTGATCATGCAATGATCACCTAGCTACCATATACTGGTCACGTGACTGATCATGCACTGATCACGTAATTGATCATGCACTGATCATGTGGCTGATCATGCACTGATCACGTGGCTGATCATGCACTGATACCGTGACTGAGCATGGACTGATCACATGACTATCATGTAGTGATCACGTGACTTAATGGCTCTGATCATGTGACTGATCATGCACTGATAATGTTTGCTATCATATACTGATCATGTGCCTCTGGAGGCAATAAACAAAGAGCTGAGTAGGCACGAATTATACAGTCAGCAGGCAATAATCATGGAACTCAGCTGTGAGGAATCATGCTGCTCAGCTGGCAATAATCAAGCAGCTAGCAGGCAGGAATTACGCAGCACAGCTGTCAATTGTCAAGCAGATGACAGGCAGGAATTGTGCAGCTCAGCTGGCAATTGTCAAGCAGATGAGCAGACAGTAATCACGCAGCTCAGCAGGCCCTGATCACGTGACTGAGCAGGCACTGTTCACGTGGCTGATCATACACTGATCACGTGATGATCATGCACTGATCACTTGGATATCATGCACTGATCACATGGCTGATCATACACTGTTCACGTGTCTGACCATGCACTGATCACGTGGCTGATCATACAGTGCTCAGGTAACTGATCATGCACTGATCACGTGGCTATCATGGACTGATCACGTGGCTGAACATGCACTGTTCACGTGGCTGATCACACACCTGTCACGTGACATATCATGCACTGATCACGTGGCACTCATGCACTGATCACGTGGCTGATCATACTCTGCTCACGTAACTCATCATGCACACACCACCTGGCTATCATGCACTGCTCACGTGGCTCGTCATGGAATGATCACATAGCTACCATATACTGGTCACGTGACTGATCATGCACTGTTCACGTGACTGATCATGTACTGATCACATGACTGATCATGCACTGACCACGTGGCTATCATGCTCTGCTCACGTGGCTGATCATGCAACGATCAGGTAGCAACCATGTACTGGTCACCTGACTGATCATGCACTGATCACGTAATTGATCCTGCACTGATCACGTGGCTCATCATGCACTGATCACGTGGCTGATCACACATGTATCACGTGACTGATCATGCACTGATCACGTGGCTCTCATGCACTGATCACGTGGATATCATGCCCTGATCACGTGGCTGATCACACACGTATCACATGACTGATCATGCACTGATCACGTGGCTATCATGCAGTGATCACGTGGCTATCATGCACTGATCACGCGGCTGATCACGCAATGATCACGTAGCTACCATGTACTGGTCACGTGACTGATCATGCACTGATCACGTAATTGATCATGCACTGATCAGGTGACTTATCATGCACTGTTAACGTGAGTGATCATGCACTGATCACGTGACTGATCATCCACTGATCTCGTGGCTATCATGCACGGCTCATGTGGCTGATCATGCAATGATCACCTAGCTACCATATACTGGTCACGTGACTGATCATGCACTGATCACGTAATTGATCATGCCCTGGTCATGTGGCTGATCATGCACTGATCACGCGGCTGATCATACACTGATCACGTGACTGATCATGCACTGATCACGTGACTGACCATGCACTGATCTCGTGGCTATCATGCACTGATCACTTGGCTGGCCATACTGATCACGTGCCTCGTCATGCACTGATCACGTGGCTGATCATGCACTGATCACGTGACTGATCATGCACTGATCATGTGGCTATCATGCAGTGATCACGTGGCTATCATGCACAGATCGCATGGCTGATCATGCAATGATCACCTAGCTACCATATACTGGTCGCGTGACTGATCATGCACTGATCACGTGGCTGATTATGCACTGATCACGTGACTGATCATGCACTGTTCACGAGACTCATCATGCACTGATGACATGGATATCAGGCACTGATCACGTGTTTGATCATACAGTGTTCACGTGTCTGACCATGCACTGCTCACGTTGCTGATCATACACTGTTCACGTAACTGATCATGCACTGATCACGTGGATTTCATGCATTGATCACGTGGCTGATCATGCACTGATCACGTGACTGATCATGCACTGATCACGTGACTGATCATGCACTGATCACGTGGCTATCATGCACTGATCACGTGGCTGATCATGCACTGATCACGTAACTGATCATGCACTGATCACGTGCTGATCATGCACTGATCACGTAGCTGATCATGCACTGATCACGTGACTGATCATGCACTGATCACGTGGCTGATCACACTGATCACGTGACTGATCATGCACTGATCACGTGGCTGATCATGCACTGATCACGTGGCTGATCATGCACTGATCACGTGGCTATCATGCACTGATCACGTGGCTGATCATGCACTGATCACGTGACTGATCATGCACTGATCACGTGGCTATCATGCACTGATCATGATTGATCATGCACTGATCACGTGGCTGATCATGCACTGATCACGTGGCTGATCATGCACTGATCACGTGACTGATCATGCACTGATCACGTGGCTATCATGCACTGATCACGTGGCTGATCATGCACTGATCTGGCTACCATGCACTGATCACGTGACTGATCATGCACTGATCACGTAATTGATCATGCACTGATCACGTGGCTGATCATGCACTGATCACGTGACTGATCATGCACTGATCACGTGACTGATCATGCACTGATCACGTGGCTATCATCATGATCACGTGGCTGATCATGCACTGATCACGCAGCTACCATGCACTGATCACGTGACTGATCATGCACTGATCACGTGGCTGATCATGCACTGATCACGTGGCTGATCATGCACTGATCACGTGGCTGATCATGCACTGATCACGTGACTGATCATGCACTGATCACGTGGCTATCATGCACTATCACGTGGCTGATCATGCACTGATCATGTAGCTACCATGTACTGGTCACGTGACTGATCATACACCCATCAGGTGACTGATCATGCACTGATCACGTGGCTATCATGCACTGATCACGAGACTGATCATGCACTGATCACGTCTATAACATGCACTGATCACATGACTGCCCATGCACTGATCACGTGGATGATCATACACTAATCATGTGACAGATCATGCACTGATCACGTGGCTGATCATGCACTGATACCGTGACTGAGCATGGACTGATCACATGACTATCATGTAGTGATCACGTGACTTAATGGCGCTGATCATGTGACTGATCATGCGCTGATCATGTTTGCTATCATACACTGATCATGTGCCTCTGGAGGCAATAAACAAAGAGCTGAGTAGGCACGAATCAAACAGTCAGCAGGCAATAATCATGGAACTCAGGTGTGAGGAATCATGCTGCTCAGCTGGCAATAATCAAGCAGCTGAGCAGGCAGGAATTACGCAGCACAGCTGGCAATTGTCAAGCAGATGACAGGCAGGAATCGTGCAGCTCAGCTGGCAATTGTCAAGCAGATGAGCAGACAGTAATCACGCAGCTCAGCAGGCCCAGATCACGTGACTGAGCATGCACTGTTCACGTGGCTGATCATACACTGATCACGTGATGATCATGCACTGATCACTTGGATATCATGCACTGATCACGTGGCTGATCATACACTGTTCACGTGTCTGACCATGCACTGATCACGTGGCTGATCATACAGTGCTCAGGTAACTGATCATGCACTGATCACGTGGCTATCATGGACTGATCACGTGGCTGAACATGCACTGTTCACGTGGCTGATCACACACCTGTCACGTGACATATCATGCACTGATCACGTGGCACTCATGCACTGATCACGTGGCTGATCATACTCTGCTCACGTAACTCATCATGCACACACCACCTGGCTATCATGCACTGCTCACGTGGCTCGTCATGGAATGATCACATAGCTACCATATACTGGTCACGTGACTGATCATGCACTGATCACGTAAATGATCATGCACTGTTCACGTGACTGATCATGTACTGATCACGTGACTGATCATGCACTGATCACGTGGCTATCATGCACTGCTCACGTGGCTGATCATGCAACGATCACGTAGCAACCATGTACTGGTCACGTGACTGATCATGCACTGATCACGTAATGATCCTGCACTGATCACGTGGCTCATCATGCACTGATCACGTGGCTGATCACACATGATCACGTGACTGATCATGCACTGATCACGTGGCTATCATGCACTGATCACGTGGCTATCATGCACTGATCACGTGGCTGATCACACACGATCACATGACTGATCATGCACTGATCACGTGGCTATCATGCACTGATCACGTGGCTATCATGCACTGATCACGTGGCTGATCATGCACTGATCACGTAGCTATCATGTACTGATCACGTGACTGATCATGCACTGATCACGGCTGATCATGCACTGATCACGTGACTGATCATGCACTGATCACGTGACTGATCATGCACTGATCACGTGACTGATCATGCACTGATCACGTGGCTATCATGCACTGATCACGTGGCTGATCATGCACTGATCACCTAGCTATCATGCACTGATCACGTGACTGATCATGCACTGATCACGTGCTGATCATGCACTGATCATGTGGCTGATCATGCACTGATCACGTGGCTGATCATGCACTGATACCGTGACTGAGCATGGACTGATCACATGACTATCATGTAGTGATCACGTGACTTAATGGCGCTGATCATGTGACTGATCATGCACTGATAATGTTTGCTATCATACACTGATCATGTGCCTCTGGAGGCAATAAACAAAGAGCTGAGTAGGCACGAATCATACAGTCAGCAGGCAATAATCATGGAACTCAGCTGTGAGGAATCATGCTGCTCAGCTGGCAATAATCAAGCAGCTGAGCAGGCAGGAATTACGCAGCACAGCTGGCAATTGTCAAGCAGATGACAGGCAGGAATCGTGCAGCTCAGCTGGCAATTGTCAAGCAGATGAGCAGACAGTAATCACGCAGCTCAGCAGGCCCTGATCACGTGACTGAGCAGGCACTGTTCACGTGGCTGATCATACACTGATCACGTGATGATCATGCACTGATCACTTGGATATCATGCACTGATCACGTGGCTGATCATACACTGTTCACGTGTCTGACCATGCACTGATCACGTGGCTGATCATACAGTGCTCAGGTTACTGATCATGCACTGATCACGTGGCTATCATGGACTGATCACGTGGCTGAACATGCACTGTTCACGTGGCTGATCACACACCTGTCACGTGACATATCATGCACTGATCACGTGGCACTCATGCACTGATCACGTGGCTGATCATACTCTGCTCACGTAACTCATCATGCACACACCACGTGGCTATCATGCACTGCTCACGTGGCTCGTCATGGAATGATCACATAGCTACCATATACTGGTCACGTGACTGATCATGCACTGATCACGTGACTGATCATGCACTGATCACGTGACTGATCATGCACTGATCACGTGGCTATCATGCTCTGCTCACGTGGCTGATCATGCAACGATCAGGTAGCAACCATGTACTGGTCACGTGACTGATCATGCACTGATCACGTAATTGATCCTGCACTGATCACGTGGCTCATCATGCACTGATCACGTGGCTGATCACACATGATCACGTGACTGATCATGCACTGATCACGTGGCTATCATGCACTGATCACGTGGCTATCATGCACTGATCACGTGGCTGATCACACACGTATCACGTGACTGATCATGCACTGATCACGTGGCTATCATGCACTGATCACGTGGCTATCATGCACTGATCACGTGGCTGATCATGCAATGATCACGTAGCTACCATGTACTGGTCACGTGACTGATCATGCACTGATCACGTAATTGATCATGCACTGATCACGTGACTGATCATGCACTGTTCGTGGCTGATCATGCACTGATCACGTGACTGATCATGCACTGATCACGTGGCTATCATGCACTGCTCACGTGGCTGATCATGCACTGATCACGTGGCTATCATGCACTGATCACGTGACTGATCATGCACTGATCACGTAATTGATCATGCACTGATCACGTGGCTGATCATGCACTGATCACGTGGCTGATCATGCACTGATCACGTGACTGATCATGCACTGATCACGTGACTGATCATGCACTGATCACGTGGCTATCATGCACTGATCACGTGGCTGATCATGCAATGATCATGTAGCTACCATGTACTGGTCAGTGACTGATCATACACTGATCACGTGACTGATCATGCACTGATCACGTGGCTATCATGCACTGATCACGTGGCTGATCATACACTGATCACGTGCCTGATCATGCACTGATCACGTGACTGATCATGCACTGATCATGGCTATCATGCACTGATCACGTGGCTGATCATGCACTGATCACGTGGCTGATCATGCACTGATACCGTGACTGATCATGGACTGATCACATGACTATCATGCACTGATCACGTGGCTATCATGCACTATCACGTGGCTGATCATGCAATGATCATGTAGCTACCATGTACTGATCACGTGAATGATCATACACTGATCAGGTGACTGATCATGCACTGATCACGTGGCTATCATGCACTGATCACGTGACTGATCATGCACTGATCACGCCTATATCATGCACTGATCACATGACTGATCATGCACTGATCACGTGGCTGATCATGCACTGATCATGTGACTGATCATGCACTGATCACGTGGCTGATCATGCACTGATCACGTGACTTATCATGCACTGTTCACGTGACTGATCATGCACTGATCACGTGACTGATCATGCACTGATCACGTGGCTATCATGCACTACTCACGTGGCTGATCATGCAATGATCATGTAGCTACCATGTACTGGTCACGTGACTGATCATACACCCATCAGGTGACTGATCATGCACTGATCACGTGGCTATCATGCACTGATCACGTGGCTGATCATACACTGATCACGTGCCTGGTCATGCACTGATCACGTGACAAATCATGCACTGATCACATAGCTATCATGAACTGATCACGTGGCTGATCATGCACTGATCACGTGGCTGATCATGCACTGATACCGTGACTGAGCATGGACTGATCACATGACTATCATGTAGTGATCACGTGACTTAATGGCGCTGATCATGTGACTGATCATGCGCTGATCATGTTTGCTATCATACACTGATCATGTGCCTCTGGAGGCAATAAACAAAGAGCTGAGTAGGCACGAATCAAACAGTCAGCAGGCATAATCATGGAACTCAGGTGTGAGGAATCATGCTGCTCAGCTGGCAATAATCAAGCAGCTGAGCAGGCAGGAATTACGCAGCACAGCTGATAATTGTCAAGCAGATGACAGGCAGGAATCGTGCAGCTCAGCTGGCAATTGTCAAGCAGATGAGCAGACAGTAATCACGCAGCTCAGCAGGCCCTGATCACGTGACTGAGCATGCACTGTTCACGTGGCTGATCATACACTGATCACGTAACTGATCATGCACTGATCACGTGGCTATCATGCACTGATCACGTGGCTGATCATACACTGATCACGTAACTGATCATGCACTGATCACGTGGCTATCATGCACTGATCACGTGGCTGATCATCACTGATCACGTGACTGATCATGCACTGATCACGTGGCTGATCATGCACTGATCAGTGGCTATCATGCACTGATCACGTGGCTGATCATGCACTGATCACGTGACTGATCATGCACTGATCATCTGGCTATCATGCACTCATTAACTGGCTATCATGCACTGATCACGTGGTTGATCATACACTGATCACGAGACTGATCATGCACTGATCACGCCTATATCATGCACTGATCACAT
This sequence comes from Bos javanicus, assembly GCF_032452875.1. Lineage (NCBI taxonomy): Eukaryota > Metazoa > Chordata > Mammalia > Artiodactyla > Bovidae > Bos > Bos javanicus. Next base: position 23,008 of record NW_026894161.1, read on the forward strand.
GACTCATGCACTGATCACCCGGATGATCATACACTGATCATGCGACAGATCATGCATTGATCACGTGGCTATCATGCACTGCTCACGTGGCTGATCATGCACTGATCACGTAGCTACCATGTACTGGTCACGTGAGTGATCATGCACTGATCACGTAATTGATCATGCACTGATCACGTGACTTATCATGCACTGTTCACGTGACTGATCATGCACTGATCACGTGACTGATCATGCACTGATCACGTGGCTATCATGCACTACTCACGTGGCTGATCATGCAATGATCATGTAGCTACCATGTACTGGTCACGTGACTGATCATACACCCATCAGGTGACTGATCATGCACTGATCACGTGGCTATCATGCACTGATCACGTGGCTGATCATGCACTGATCACCTGCCTGTCATGCACTGATCACGTGACAAATCATGAACTGATCACATGGCTATCATGAACTGATCACCTGGCTGATCATGCACTGATCACGTGGCTGATCATGCACTGATACCGTGACTGAGCATGGACTGATCACATGACTATCATGTAGTGATCACGTGACTTAATGGCGCTGATCATGTGACTGATCATGCGCTGATCATGTTTGCTATCATACACTGATCATGTGCCTCTGGAGGCAATAAACAAAGAGCTGAGTAGGCACGAATCAAACAGTCAGCAGGCAATAATCATGGAACTCAGGTGTGAGGAATCATGCTGCTCAGCTGGCAATAATCAAGCAGCTGAGCAGGCAGGAATTACGCAGCACAGCTGATAATTGTCAAGCAGATGACAGGCAGGAATCGTGCAGCTCAGCTGGCAATTGTCAAGCAGATGAGCAGACAGTAATCACGCAGCTCAGCAGGCCCTGATCACGTGACTGAGCATGCACTGTTCACGTGGCTGATCATACACTGATCACGTGACTGATCATGCACTGATCACGTGGCTATCATGCACTGATCACGTGGCTGATCATACAATGCTCACGTAACTGATCATGCACTGATCACGTGGCTATCATGCACTGATCACGTGGCTGATCATGCACTGATCACGTGACTGATCATGCACTGATCACGTGGCTATCATGCACTGATCACGTGACTGATCATGCACTGATCACGTGGCTATCATGCACTGATCACGTGGCTGATCATGCACTGATCACGAGCAATCATGCACTGATCACGTGACTGATCATGCACTGATCACGTAACTGATCATGCACTGATCACGTGGCTGATCATGCACTGATCACGTGGCTGATCACATGATCACGTGACTGATCATGCACTGATCACGTGGCTATCATGCACTGATCACGTGGCTATCATGCACTGATCACGTGGCTGATCATGCACTGATCACGTGACTGATCATGCACTGATCACGTGGCTATCATGCACTGATCACGTGGCTATCATGCACTGATCACGTGGCTGATCATGCACTGATCACGTAGCTACCATGTACTGGTCACGTGACTGATCATGCACTGATCACGTAATTGATCATGCACTGATCAGGTGACTTATCAAGCACTGATCACGTGGCTGATCATGCACTGATCACGTGACTGATCATGCACTGATCACGTGGCTATCATGCACTGATCACGTGGCTGATCATGCAATGATCACTAGCTACCATGCACTGATCACGTGACTGATCATGCACTGATCACGTAACTGATCATGCACTGATCACGTGGCTGATCATGCACTGATCACGTGGCTGATCATGCACTGATCACGTGACTGATCATGCACTGATCACGTGACTGATCATGCACTGATCACGTGGCTATCATGCACTGATCACGTGGCTGATCATGCACTGATCACGTGCCTGATCATGCACTGATCACATGACTGATCATGCACTGATCACGTGACTGATCATGCACTGATCACGTGGCTATCATGCACTACTCACGTGGCTGATCATGCACTGATCACGTAGCTACCATGCACTGGTCAGTGACTGATCATGCACTGATCACGTGACTGATCATGCACTGATCACGTGGCTATCATGCACTGATCACGTGGCTGATCATGCACTGATCACGTGCCTGATCATGCACTGATCACGTGACTGATCATGCACTGATCACGTGGCTATCATGCACTGATCACGTGGCTGATCATGCACTGATCACGTGGCTGATCATGCACTGATCACGTGACTGATCATGCACTGATCACGTGACTATCATGCACTGATCACGTGGCTATCATGCACTGATCACGTGGCTGATCATGCACTGATCATGTAGCTATCATGTACTGATCACGTGACTGATCATGCACTGATCACGTGACTGATCATGCACTGATCACGTGGCTATCATGCACTGATCACGTGACTGATCATGCACTGATCACGTCTATATCATGCACTGATCACGTGACTGATCATGCACTGATCACGTGGCTGATCATGCACTGATCACGTGACTGATCATGCACTGATCACGTGGCTGATCATGCACTGATCACGTGACTTATCATGCACTGTTCACGTGACTGATCATGCACTGATCACGTGACTGATCATGCACTGATCACGTGGCTATCATGCACTACTCACGTGGCTGATCATGCAATGATCATGTAGCTACCATGTACTGGTCACGTGACTGATCATACACCCATCAGGTGACTGATCATGCACTGATCACGTGGCTATCATGCACTGATCACGTGGCTGATCATGCACTGATCACGTGCCTGATCATGCACTGATCACGTGACTGATCATGCACTGATCACGTGGCTGATCATGAACTGATCACGTGGCTGATCATGCACTGATCACGTGGCTGATCATGCACTGATACCGTGACTGAGCATGGACTGATCACATGACTATCATGTAGTGATCACGTGACTTAATGGCGCTGATCATGTGACTGATCATGCACTGATCATGTTTGCTATCATACACTGATCATGTGCCTCTGGAGGCAATAAACAAAGAGCTGAGTAGGCACGAATCAAACAGTCAGCAGGCAATAATCATGGAACTCAGGTGTGAGGAATCATGCTGCTCAGCTGGCAATAATCAAGCAGCTGAGCAGGCAGGAATTACGCAGCACAGCTGACAATTGTCAAGCAGATGACAGGCAGGAATCGTGCAGCTAAGCTGGCAATTGTCAAGCAGATGAGCAGACGGTAATCACACAGCTCAGCAGGCCCAGATCACGTGACTGAGCATGCACTGTTCACGTGGCTGATCATACACTGATCACGTGACTGATCATGCACTGATCACGTGGCTATCATGCACTGATCACGTGGCTGATCATACACTGTTCACGTGACTGATCATGCACTGATCACGTGGCTATCATGCACTGATCACGTGGCTGATCATGCACTGATCACGTGGCTGATCATGCACTGATCACGTGGCTGATCATGCACTGATCACGTGACTGATCATGCACTGATCACGTGGCTGATCATGCACTGATCACGTGGCTATCATGCACTGATCACGTGGCTGATCATGCACTGATCACGTGACTGATCATGCACTGATCACTGGCTATCATGCACTGATCACTGGCTATCATGCACTGATCACGTGGCTGATCATGCACTGATCACGTGACTGATCATGCACTGATCACGTCTATATCATGCACTGATCACGTGACTGATCATGCACTGATCACGTGGATGATCATGCACTGATCATGTGACTGATCATGCACTGATCACGTGGCTATCATGCACTGATCACGTGGCTGATCATGCACTGATCACGTAGCTATCATGCACTGATCACGTGACTGATCATGCACTGATCACGTGGCTGATCATGCACTGATCACGTGACTTATCATGCACTGATCACGTGACTGATCATGCACTGATCACGTGACTGATCATGCACTGATCACGTGGCTATCATGCACTACTCACGTGGCTGATCATGCAATGATCATGTAGCTACCATGTACAGTCACGTGACTGATCATACACCCATCAGGTGACTGATCATGCACTGATCACGTGGCTATCATGCACTGATCACGTGGCTGATCATGCACTGATCACGTGCCTGGTCATGCACTGATCACGTGACAAATCATGCACTGATCACGTGGCTGATCATGAACTGATCACGTGGCTGATCATGCACTGATCACGTGGCTGATCATGCACTGATACCGTGACTGAGCATGGACTGATCACATGACTATCATGTAGTGATCACGTGACTTAATGGCGCTGATCATGTGACTGATCATGCGCTGATCATGTTTGCTATCATACACTGATCATGTGCCTCTGGAGGCAATAAACAAAGAGCTGAGTAGGCACGAATCAAACAGTCAGCAGGCAATAATCATGGAACTCAGGTGTGAGGAATCATGCTGCTCAGCTGGCAATAATCAAGCAGCTGAGCAGGCAGGAATTACGCAGCACAGCTGGCAATTGTCAAGCAGATGACAGCAGGAATCGTGCAGCTCAGCTGGCAATTGTCAAGCAGATGAGCAGACAGTAATCACGCAGCTCAGCAGGCCCAGATCACGTGACTGAGCATGCACTGTTCACGTGGCTGATCATACACTGATCACGTAACTGATCATGCACTGATCACGTGGCTATCATGCACTGATCACGTGGCTGATCATACACTGTTCACGTGTCTGACCATGCACTGATCACGTGGCTGATCATACACTGCTCACGTAACTGATCATGCACTGATCACGTGGCTGATCATGCACTGATCAGTGGCTGATCATGCACTGATCACGTGGCTGATCATGCACTGATCACGTGACTGATCATGCACTGATCACTGGCTATCATGCACTGATCACTGGCTATCATGCACTGATCACGTGGCTGATCATACACTGATCACGTGACTGATCATGCACTGATCACGTCTATATCATGCACTGATCACGTGACTGATCATGCACTGATCACGTGGATGATCATGCACTGATCATGACTGATCATGCACTGATCACGTGGCTATCATGCACTGATCACGTGGCTGATCATGCACTGATCACGTAGCTACCATGCACTGATCACGTGACTGATCATGCACTGATCACGTGACTGATCATGCACTGATCACGTGACTGATCATGCACTGATCACGTGGCTATCATGCACTGATCACGTGGCTGATCATGCACTGATCACGTGGCTACCATGCACTGGTCACGTGACTGATCATGCACTGATCACGTGACTGATCATGCACTGATCACGTGGCTGATCATGCACTGATCACGTGGCTGATCATGCACTGATCACGTGACTGATCATGCACTGATCACGTGACTGATCATGCACTGATCACGTGACTGATCATGCACTGATCACCTGCCTGATCATGCACTGATCACGTGACAAATCATGCACTGATCACATAGCTATCATGCACTGATCACGTGGCTGATCATGCACTGATCACGTGGCTGATCATGCACTGATACCGTGACTGAGCATGGACTGATCACATGACTATCATGTAGTGATCACGTGACTTAATGGCGCTGATCATGTGACTGATCATGCACTGATAATGTTTGCTATCATACACTGATCATGTGCCTCTGGAGGCAATAAACAAAGAGCTGAGTAGGCACGAATTATACAGTCAGCAGGCAATAATCATGGAACTCAGCTGTGAGGAATCATGCTGCTCAGCTGGCAATAATCAAGCAGCTAGCAGGCAGGAATTACGCAGCACAGCTGGCAATTGTCAAGCAGATGACAGGCAGGAATCGTGCAGCTCAGCTGGCAATTGTCAAGCAGATGAGCAGACAGTAATCACGCAGCTCAGCAGGCCCTGATCACGTGACTGAGCAGGCACTGTTCACGTGGCTGATCATACACTGATCACGTGATGATCATGCACTGATCACTTGGATATCATGCACTGATCACGTGGCTGATCATACACTGTTCACGTGTCTGACCATGCACTGATCACGTGGCTGATCATACACTGCTCACGTAACTGATCATGCACTGATCACGTGGCTATCATGGACTGATCACGTGGCTGAACATGCACTGTTCACGTGGCTGATCACACACCTGTCACGTGACATATCATGCACTGATCACGTGGCACTCATGCACTGATCACGTGGCTGATCATACTCTGCTCACGTAACTCATCATGCACACATCACGTGGCTATCATGCACTGCTCACGTGGCTCGTCATGGAATGATCACATAGCTACCATATACTGGTCACGTGACTGATCATGCACAGATCACGTAAATGATCATGCACTGTTCACGTGACTGATCATGTACTGATCACGTGACTGATCATGCACTGATCACGTGGCTATCATACTCTGCTCACGTGGCTGATCATGCAACGATCACGTAGCAACCATGTACTGGTCACGTGACTGATCATGCACTGATCACGTAATTGATCCTGCACTGATCACGTGGCTCATCATGCACTGATCACGTGACTGATCACACATGTATCACGTGACTGATCATGCACTGATCACGTGGCTATCATGCACTGATCACGTGGATATCATGCCCTGATCACGTGGCTGATCATGCACGATCACGTGACTGATCATGCACTGATCACGTGGCTATCATGCACTGATCACGTGGCTATCATGCACTGATCACGTGGCTGATCATGCAATGATCACGTAGCTACCATGTACTGGTCACGTGACTGATCATGCACTGATCACGTAATTGATCATGCACTGATCACGTGACTGATCATGCACTGATCACGTGGCTGATCATGCACTGATCACGTGGCTGATCATGCACTGATCACGTGGCTATCATGCACTGATCACGTGGCTGATCATGCACTGATCACGTAGCTACCATGCACTGATCACGTGACTGATCATGCACTGATCACGTGACTGATCATGCACTGATCACGTGGCTGATCATGCACTGATCACGTGGCTGATCATGCACTGATCACGTGACTGATCATGCACTGATCACGTGACTGATCATGCACTGATCACATGACTGATCATGCACTGATCACGTGACTGATCATGCACTGATCACGTGGCTATCATGCACTGATCACGTGGCTGATCATGCAATGATCATGTAGCTACCATGTACCGGTCAGTGACTGATCATACACCCATCAGGTGACTGATCATGCACTGATCACGTGGCTATCATGCACTGATCACGTGGCTGATCATGCACTGATCACGTGCCTGATCATGCACTGATCACGTGACTGATCATGCACTGATCACGTATCATGCACTGATCACGTGGCTGATCATGCACTGATCACGTGGCTGATCATGCACTGATACGTGACTGATCATGCACTGATCACGTGACTATCATGCACTGATCACGTGGCTATCATGCACTGATCACGTGGCTGATCATGCACTGATCATGTAGCTACCATGTACTGGTCACGTGACTGATCATGCACTGATCACGTGACTGATCATGCACTGATCACGTGGCTATCATGCACTGATCACGTGACTGATCATGCACTGATCACGTCTATATCATGCACTGATCACGTGACTGATCATGCACTGATCACGTGGATGATCATGCACTGATCATGTGACTATCATGCACTGATCACGTGGCTGATCATGCACTGATCACGTGACTGATCATGCACTGATCACGTGACTGATCATGCACTGATCACGTGACTGATCATGCACTGATCACGTGGCTATCATGCACTGATCACGTGGCTGATCATGCACTGATCACGTAGCTATCATGTACTGGTCACGTGACTGATCATGCACTGATCACGTGACTGATCATGCACTGATCACGTGGCTATCATGCACTGATCACGTGGCTGATCATACACTGATCACGTGACTGATCATGCACTGATCACGTGACTGATCATGCACTGATCACGTGGCTATCATGCACTGATCACGTGGCTGATCATGCACTGATCACGTGGCTGATCATGCACTGATCACGTGACTGATCATGCACTGATCACGTGACTATCATGCACTGATCACGTGGCTATCATGCACTGATCACGTGGCTGATCATGCACTGATCACGTAGCTATCATGCACTGATCACGTGACTGATCATGCACTGATCACGTGACTGATCATGCACTGATCACGTGGCTATCATGCACTGATCACGTGACTGATCATGCACTGATCACGTCTATATCATGCACTGATCACGTGACTGATCATGCACTGATCACGTGGATGATCATGCACTGATCACGTGACTATCATGCACTGATCACGTGGCTGATCATGCACTGATCACGTGACTGATCATGCACTGTTAACGTGAGTGATCATGCACTGATCACGTGACTGATCATGCACTGATCACGTGGCTATCATGCACTACTCACGTGGCTGATCATGCAATGATCATGTAGCTACCATGTACTGGTCACGTGACTGATCATACACCCATCAGGTGACTGATCATGCACTGATCACGTGGCTATCATGCACTGATCACGTGGCTGATCATGCACTGATCACGTGCATGATCATGCACTGATCACGTGACTGATCATGCACTGATCACGTGGCTGATCATGCACTGATCACGTGGCTGATCATGCACTGATCACGTGGCTGATCATGCACTGATACCGTGACTGAGCATGGACTGATCACATGACTATCATGTAGTGATCACGTGACTTAATGGCGCTGATCATGTGACTGATCATGCGCTGATCATGTTTGCTATCATACACTGATCATGTGCCTCTGGAGGCAATAAACAAAGAGCTGAGTAGGCACGAATCAAACAGTCAGCAGGCAATAATCATGGAACTCAGGTGTGAGGAATCATGCTGCTCAGCTGGCAATAATCAAGCAGCTGAGCAGGCAGGAATTACGCAGCACAGCTGACAATTGTCAAGCAGATGACAGGCAGGAATCGTGCAGCTCAGCTGGCAATTGTCAAGCAGATGAGCAGATGGTAATCACGCAGCTCAGCAGCCCAGATCACGTGACTGAGCATGCACTGTTCACGTGGCTGATCATACACTGATCACGTGATTGATCATGCACTGATCACTTGGATATCATGCACTGATCACGTGGCTGATCATACACTGTTCACGTGTCTGACCATGCACTGATCACGTGGGTGATCATACACTGCTCACGTAACTGATCATGCACTGATCACGTGGCTATCATGCACTGATCACGTGGCTGAACAGGCACTGTTCACGTGGCTGATCACACACCTGTCACGTGACATATCATGCACTGATCACGTGGCACTCATGCACTGATCACGTGGCTGATCATACTCTGCTCACGTAACTGATCATGCACACATCACGTGGCTATCATGCACTGCTCACGTGGCTCGTCATGGAATGATCACGTAGCTACCATATACTGGTCACGTGACTGATCATGCACAGATCACGTAAATGATCATGCACTGTTCACGAGACTGATCATGTACTGATCACGTGACTGATCATGCACTGATCACGTGGCTGATCATGCACTGATCACGTGGCTATCATGCACTGATCACGTGACTGATCATGCACTGATCACGTGACTGATCATGCACTGATCACGTGACTGATCATGCACTGATCACGTGGCTGATCATGCACTGATCACGTGACTGATCATGCACTGATCACGTGGCTATCATGCACTGATCACGTGGCTGATCATGCACTGATCACGTGGCTATCATGCACTGATCACGTGACTGATCATGCACTGATCACGTGATTGATCATGCACTGATCACGTGACTGATCATGCACTGATCACGTGACTGATCATGCACTGATCACGTGACTGATCATGCACTGATCACGTGGCTATCATGCACTGATCACGTGGCTGATCATGCACTGATCACGTAGCTATCATGCACTGATCACGTGACTGATCATGCACTGATCACGTGACTGATCATGCACTGATCACGTGGCTGATCATGCACTGATCACGTGACTGATCATGCACTGATCACGTGGCTGATCATGCACTGATCACGTAGCAACCATGCACTGATCACGTGACTGATCATGCACTGATCACGTAACTGATCATGCACTGATCACGTGGCTGATCATGCACTGATCACGTGACTGATCATGCACTGATCACGTGGCTGATCATGCACTGATCACGTGACTGATCATGCACTGATCACGTGGCTATCATGCACTGATCACGTGGCTGATCATGCACTGATCACGTAGCTACCATGCACTGATCATGTGACTGATCATGCACTGATCACGTGACTGATCATGCACTGATCACGTGACTGATCATGCACTGATCACGTGACTGATCATGCACTGATCACGTGGCTATCATGCACTGATCACGTGGCTGATCATGCACTGATCACGTAGCTACCATGTACTGGTCACGTGACTGATCATGCACTGATCACGTAATTGATCATGCACTGATCACGTGGCTGATCATGCACTGATCACGTGACTGATCATGCACTGATCACGTGACTGATCATGCACTGATCACGTGGCTATCATGCACTGATCACGTGGCTGATCATGCACTGATCACGTGGCTGATCATGCACTGATCACGTGACTGATCATGCACTGATCACGTGGCTATCATGCACTGATCACGTGGCTGATCATGCACTGATCACGTGGCTGATCATGCACTGATCACGTGACTGATCATGCACTGATCACGTGGCTATCATGCACTGATCACGTGGCTGATCATGCACTGATCACGTGACTGATCATGCACTGATCACGTGACTGATCATGCACTGATCACGTGGCTATCATGCACTGATCACGTGGCTGATCATGCACTGATCACGTGGCTACATGCACTGATCACGTGACTGATCATGCACTGATCACGTAACTGATCATGCACTGATCACGTGGCTTATCATGCACTGATCATGTGACTGATCATGCACTGATCATGTTTGGTATCATACACTGATCATGTGCCTCTGGAGGCAATGAACAAAGAGCTGAGTAGGCAGGAATCAGTCAGCAGGCTATAATCATGGAACTCAGCTGTGAGAAATCATGCTGCTCAGCTGGCAATAATCAAGCAGATGAGCAGGCAGGAATTATGCAGCACAGGTGGCAATTGTCAAGCAGATGACAGGCAGGAATCGTGCAGCTCAGCTGGCAATTGTCAAGCAGATGAGCAGACAGTAATCACGCAGCTCAGCAGGCACTGATCACGTGACTGATCATGCACTGATCACGTGGCTGATCACACACTGATCACGTGACTGATCATGCACTGATCACGTGGCTATCATGCACTGATCACGTGACTGATCATGCACTGATCACGTGGCTGATGCACTGATCACGTGGCTGATCATGCACTGATCACGTGGCTGATCATGCACTGATCACGTGACTGATCATGCACTGATCACGTGGCTATCATGCACTGATCACGTGGCTGATCATGCACTGATCACGGGACTGATCATGCACTGATCACGTGCATCATGCACTGACTACATGACTGATCATGCACTGATCACGTGGCTGATCATGCACTGATCACGGACTGATCATGCACTGATCACGTGACTGATCATGCACTGATCACGTGATATCATGCACTGATCACGTGGCTGATCATACACTAATCATGTGACAGATCATGCACTGATCACGTGGCTGATCATGCACTGATACCGTGACTGAGCATGGACTGATCACATGACTATCATGTAGTGATCACGTGACTTAATGGCGCTGATCATGTGACTGATCATGCACTGATCATGTTTGCTATCATACACTGATCATGTGCCTCTGAAGGCAATAAACAAAGAGCTGAGTAGGCACGAATCATACAGTCAGCAGGCAATAATCATGGAACTCAGGTGTGAGGAATCATGCTGCTCAGCTGGCAATAATCAAGCAGCTGAGCAGGCAGGAATTACGCAGCACAGCTGGCAATTGTCAAGCAGATGACAGGCAGGAGACGTGCAGCTCAGCTGGCAATTGTCAAGCAGATGAGCAGACAGTAATCACGCAGCTCAGCAGGCCCTGATCACGTGACTGAGCATGCACTGTTCACGTGGCTGATCATACACTGATCACGTGATTGATCATGCACTGATCACTTGGATATCATGCACTGATCACGTGGCTGATCATACACTGTTCACGTGTCTGACCATGCACTGATCACGTGGCTGATCATACACTGCTCACGTAACTGATCATGCACTGATCACGTGGCTATCATGCACTGATCACGTGGCTGAACATGCACTGTCACGTGGCTGATCACACACCTGTCACGTGACATATCATGCACTGATCACGTGGCACTCATGCACTGATCACGTGGCTGATCATACTCTGCTCACTTAACTCATCATGCACACATCACGTGGCTATCATGCACTGCTCACGTGGCTCGTCATGGAATGATCACGTAGCTACCATATACTGGTCACGTGACTGATCATGCACTGATCACGTAAATGATCATGCACTGTTCACGTGACTGATCATGTACTGATCACGTGACTGATCATGCACTGATCACGGGCTGATCATGCACTGATCACGTGGCTATCATGCACTGACACATGACTGACATGCACTGATCACGTGACTGATCATGCACTGATCACGTGACTGATCATGCACTGATCACGTGGCTGATCATGCACTGATCACGTGACTGATCATGCACTGATCACGTGGCTATCATGCACTGATCACGTGGCTGATCATGCACTGATCACGTAGCTATCATGTACTGATCACGTGACTGATCATGCACTGATCACGTGGCTGATCATGCACTGATCACGTGACTGATCATGCACTGATCACGTGACTGATCATGCACTGATCACGTGACTGATCATGCACTGATCACGTGGCTATCATGCACTGATCACGTGGCTGATCATGCACTGATCACGTAGCTATCATGCACTGATCACGTGACTGATCATGCACTGATCACGTAACTGATCATGCACTGATCACGTGGCTGATCATGCACTGATCACGTGACTGATCATGCACTGATCACGTGGCTGATCATGCAAAGATCACGTAGCTACCATGTACTGGTCACGTGACTGATCATGCACTGATCACGTAACTGATCATGCACTGATCACGTGGCTGATCATGCACTGATCACGTGACTGATCATGCACTGATCACGTGCTGATCATGCACTGATCACGTGACTGATCATGCACTGATCACGTGGCTATCATGCACTGATCACGTGGCTGATCATGCACTGATCATGTGACTGATCATGCACTGATCACGTGGCTGATCATGCACTGATACCGTGACTGAGCATGGACTGATCACATGACTATCATGTAGTGATCACGTGACTTAATGGCGCTGATCATGTGACTGATCATGCACTGATCATGTTTGCTATCATACACTGATCATGTGCCTCTGGAGGCAATAAACAAAGAGCTGAGTAGGCACGAATCAAACAGTCAGCAGGCAATAATCATGGAACTCAGCTGTGAGGAATCATGCTGCTCAGCTGGCAATAATCAAGCAGCTGAGCAGGCAGGAATTACGCAGCACAGCTGGCAATTGTCAAGCAGATGACAGGCAGGAATCGTGCAGCTCAGCTGGCAATTGTCAAGCAGATGAGCAGACAGTAATCACGCAGCTCAGCAGGCCCTGATCACGTGACTGAGCATGCACTGTTCACGTGGCTGATCATACACTGATCACGTGATTGATCATGCACTGATCACTTGGATATCATGCACTGATCACGTGGCTGATCATACACTGTTCACGTGTCTGACCATGCACTGATCACGTGGCTGATCATACACTGCTCACGTAACTGATCATGCACTGATCACGTGGCTATCATGCACTGATCACGTGGCTGATCATGCACTGATCACGTGGCTGATCATGCACTGATCACGTGGCTGATCATGCACTGATCACGTGGCTGATCATGCACTGATCACGTGGACTGATCATGCACTGATCACGTGACTGATCATGCACTGATCACGTGGCTATCATGCACTGATCACGTGGCTGATCATGCACTGATCACGTGACTGATCATGCACTGATCACATGACTGATCATGCACTGATCACGTGACTGATCATGCACTGATCACGTGGCTATCATGCACTGATCACGTGGCTGATCATGCACTGATCACGTAGGTATCATGCACTGATCACGTGACTGATCATGCACTGATCACGTGACTGATCATGCACTGATCACGTGGCTGATCATGCACTGATCACGTGGCTGATCATGCACTGATCACGTGGCTGATCATGCATGATCACGCAGCTACCATGTACTGGTCACATGACTGATCATGCACTGATCACGTGACTGATCATGCAGTGATCACGTGGCTATCATGCACTACTCACGTGGCTGATCATGCAATGATCATGTAGCTACCATGTACAGGTCACGTGAATGATCATACACCCATCAGGTGACTGATCATGCACTGATCACGTGGCTATCATGCACTGATCACGTGACTGATCATGCACTGATCACGTCTATATCATGCACTGATCACATGACTGCCCATGCACTGATCACGTGGATGATCATACACTAATCATGTGACAGATCATGCACTGATCACGTGGCTGATCATGCACTGATACCGTGACTGAGCATGGACTGATCACATGACTATCATGTAGTGATCACGTGACTTAATGGCGCTGATCATGTGACTGATCATGCGCTGATCATGTTTGCTATCATACACTGATCATGTGCCTCTGGAGGCAATAAACAAAGAGCTGAGTAGGCACGAATCAAACAGTCAGCAGGCAATAATCATGGAACTCAGGTGTGAGGAATCATGCTGCTCAGCTGGCAATAATCAAGCAGCTGAGCAGGCAGGAATTACGCAGCACAGCTGACAATTGTCAAGCAGATGACAGGCAGGAATCGTGCAGCTCAGCTGGCAATTGTCAAGCAGATAAGCAGACGGTAATCACGCAGCTCAGCAGGCCCAGATCACGTGACTGAGCATGCACTGTTCACGTGGCTGATCATACACTGATCACGTAACTGATCATGCACTGATCACGTGGATATCATGCACTGATCACGTGGCTGATCATACACTGTTCACGTGTCTGACCATGCACTGATCACGTGGCTGATCATACACTGCTCACGTAACTGATCATGCACTGATCACGTGGCTGATCATGCACTGATCACGTGGCTGATCATGCACTGTTCACGTGGCTGATCATACACTGATCACGTGACTGATCATGCACTGATCACTGGCTATCATGCACTGATCACTGGCTATCATGATCACGTGATCATATGATGACTGATCATGCTGATCATGCACTGATCACGTGACTGATCATGCACTGATCACGTGGATGATCATGCACTGATCACGTGACTGATCATGCACTGATCACGTGGCTATCATGCACTGCTCACGTGGCTGATCATGCAATGATCACGTAGCTACCATGTACTGGTCACGTGACTGATCATGCACTGATCACGTAATTGATCATGCACTGATCACGTGACTGATCATGCACTGATCACGTGACTGATCATGCACTGATCACGTGGCTATCATGCACTGATCACGTGGCTGATCATGCACTGATCACGTAGCTACCATGTACTGGTCACGTGACTGATCATGCACTGATCACGTAATTGATCATGCACTGATCACGTGGCTGATCATGCACTGATCACGTGGCTGATCATGCACTGATCACGTGACTGATCATGCACTGATCACGTGACTGATCATGCACTGATCACGTGGCTATCATGCACTGATCACGTGGCTGATCATGCACTGATCACGTGCCTGATCATGCACTGATCACATGACTGATCATGCACTGATCACGTGACTGATCATGCACTGATCACGTGGCTATCATGCACTGATCACGTGGCTGATCATGCACTGATCACGTAGCTATCATGCACTGATCAGTGACTGATCATGCACTGATCACGTGACTGATCATGCACTGATCACGTGGCTATCATGCACTGATCACGTGACTGATCATGCACTGATCACGTGGCTGATCATGCACTGATCACGTGGCTATCATGCACTGATCACGTGGCTGATCATGCACTGATCACGTGACTGATCATGCACTGATCACGTAGCTATCATGCACTGATCACGTGGCTGATCATGCACTGATCACGGGACTGATCATGCACTGATCACGGCGTGATCATGCACTGACTACATGACTGATCATGCACTGATCACGTGGCTGATCATGCACTGATCACGTGACTGATCATGCACTGATCACGTGACTGATCATGCACTGATCACTTGATATCATGCACTGATCACGTGGCTGATCATACACTAATCATGTGACAGATCATGCACTGATCACGTGGCTGATCATGCACTGATACCGTGACTGAGCATGGACTGATCACATGACTATCATGTTGTGATCACGTGACTTAATGGCGCTGATCATGTGACTGATCATGCGCTGATCATGTTTGCTATCATACACTGATCATGTGCCTCTGGAGGCAATAAACAAAGAGCTGAGTAGGCACGAATCAAACAGTCAGCAGGCAATAATCATGGAACTCAGGTGTGAGGAATCATGCTGCTCAGCTGGCAATAATCAAGCAGCTGAGCAGGCAGGAATTACGCAGCACAGCTGGCAATTGTCAAGCAGATGACAGGCAGGAATCGTGCAGCTCAGCTGGCAATTGTCAAGCAGATGAGCAGACAGTAATCACGCAGCTCAGCAGGCCCTGATCACGTGACTGAGCATGCACTGTTCACGTGGCTGATCATACACTGATCACGTGATTGATCATGCACTGATCACTTGGATATCATGCACTGATCACGTGGCTGATCATACACTGTTCACGTGTCTGACCATGCACTGATCACGTGGCTGATCATACACTGCTCACGTAACTGATCATGCACTGATCACGTGGCTATCATGCACTGATCACGTGGCTGAACATGCACTGTTCACGTGGCTGATCACACACCTGTCACGTGACATATCATGCACTGATCACGTGGCACTCATGCACTGATCACGTGGCTGATCATACTCTGCTCACGTAACTCATCATGCACACATCACGTGGCTATCATGCACTGCTCACGTGGCTCGTCATGGAATGATCACGTAGCTACCATATACTGGTCACGTGACTGATCATGCACTGATCACGTAAATGATCATGCACTGTTCACGTGACTGATCATGCACTGATCACGTGACTGATCATGCACTGATCACGTGGACTGATCATGCACTGATCACGTGGCTATCATGCACTGATACATGACTGACATGCACTGATCACGTGACTGATCATGCACTGATCACGTGACTGATCATGCACTGATCACGTGGCTGATCA
The DNA here is from genome assembly GCF_032452875.1 of Bos javanicus. Classification (NCBI taxonomy): domain Eukaryota; kingdom Metazoa; phylum Chordata; class Mammalia; order Artiodactyla; family Bovidae; genus Bos; species Bos javanicus. The sequence continues at coordinate 40,475 of NW_026894161.1, forward strand.
TGCACTGATCACGTGACTGATCATGCACTGATCACGTGGCTATCATGCACTGATCACGTGGCTGATCATGCACTGATCACGTAGCTATCATGTACTGATCACGTGACTGATCATGCACTGATCACGTGGCTGATCATGCACTGATCACGTGGCTGATCATGCACTGATCACGTGGCTGATCATGCACTGATCACGTGACTGATCATGCACTGATCACGTGGCTATCATGCACTGATCACGTGGCTGATCATGCACTGATCACGTAGCTATCATGCACTGATCACGTGACTGATCATGCACTGATCACGTGACTGATCATGCACTGATCACGTGGCTGATCATGCACTGATCACGTGGCTGATCATGCACTGATCACGTGGCTGATCATGCAATGATCACGTAGCTACCATGTACTGGTCACGTGACTGATCATGCACTGATCACGTGACTGATCATGCACTGATCACGTGGCTGATCATGCACTGATCACGTGACTGATCATGCACTGATCACGTGCTGATCATGCACTGATCACGTGACTGATCATGCACTGATCACGTGGCTATCATGCACTGATCACGTGGCTGATCATGCACTGATCATGTGACTGATCATGCACTGATCACGTGGCTGATCATGCACTGATACCGTGACTGAGCATGGACTGATCACATGACTATCATGTAGTGATCACGTGACTTAATGGCGCTGATCATGTGACTGATCATGCGCTGATCATGTTTGCTATCATACACTGATCATGTGCCTCTGGAGGCAATAAACAAAGAGCTGAGTAGGCACGAATCAAACAGTCAGCAGGCAATAATCATGGAACTCAGCTGTGAGGAATCATGCTGCTCAGCTGGCAATAATCAAGCAGCTGAGCAGGCAGGAATTACGCAGCACAGCTGGCAATTGTCAAGCAGATGACAGGCAGGAATCGTGCAGCTCAGCTGGCAATTGTCAAGCAGATGAGCAGACAGTAATCACGCAGCTCAGCAGGCCCTGATCACGTGACTGAGCATGCACTGTTCACGTGGCTGATCATACACTGATCACGTGACTGATCATGCACTGATCACTTGGATATCATGCACTGATCACGTGGCTGATCATACACTGTTCACGTGTCTGACCATGCACTGATCACGTGGCTGATCATACACTGCTCACGTAACTGATCATGCACTGATCACGTGGCTATCATGCACTGATCACGTGGCTGATCATGCACTGATCACGTGGCTGATCATGCACTGATCACGTGGCTGATCATGCACTGATCACGTGGCTGATCATGCACTGATCACGTGACTGATCATGCACTGATCACGTGACTGATCATGCACTGATCACGTGGCTATCATGCACTGATCACGTGGCTGATCATGCACTGATCACGTGACTGATCACTGCACGTGACTGATCATGCACTGATCACGTGACTGATCATGCACTGATCACGTGGCTATCATGCACTGATCACGTGGCTGATCATGCACTGATCACGTAGGTACCATGTACTGTCACGTGACTGATCATGCACTGATCACGTGACTGATCATGCACTGATCACGTGGCTATCATGCACTGATCACGTGGCTGATCATGCACTGATCACGTGACTGATCATGCACTGATCACGTGGCTATCATGCACTACTCACGTGGCTGATCATGCAATGATCATGTAGCTACCATGTACAGGTCACGTGAATGATCATACACCCATCAGGTGACTGATCATGCACTGATCACGTGGCTATCATGCACTGATCACGTGACTGATCATGCACTGATCACGTCTATATCATGCACTGATCACATGACTGCCCATGCACTGATCACGTGGATGATCATACACTAATCATGTGACAGATCATGCACTGATCACGTGGCTGATCATGCACTGATACCGTGACTGAGCATGGACTGATCACATGACTATCATGTAGTGATCACGTGACTTAATGGCGCTGATCATGTGACTGATCATGCGCTGATCATGTTTGCTATCATACACTGATCATGTGCCTCTGGAGGCAATAAACAAAGAGCTGAGTAGGCACGAATCAAACAGTCAGCAGGCAATAATCATGGAACTCAGGTGTGAGGAATCATGCTGCTCAGCTGGCAATAATCAAGCAGCTGAGCAGGCAGGAATTACGCAGCACAGCTGGCAATTGTCAAGCAGATGACAGGCAGGAATCGTGCAGCTCAGCTGGCAATTGTCAAGCAGATGAGCAGACAGTAATCACGCAGCTCAGCAGGCCCAGATCACGTGACTGAGCATGCACTGTTCACGTGGCTGATCATACACTGATCACGTGACTGATCATGCACTGATCACGTGGCTATCATGCACTGATCACGTGGCTGATCATACACTGTTCACGTGTCTGACCATGCACTGATCACGTGGCTGATCATACACTGCTCACGTAACTGATCATGCACTGATCACGTGGCTGATCATGCACTGATCACGTGGCTGATCATGCACTGATCACGTGGCTGATCATGCACTGATCACGTGACTGATCATGCACTGATCACGTCTATATCATGCACTGATCACGTGACTGATCATGCACTGATCACGTGGATGATCATACACTGATCACGTGACTGATCATGCACTGATCACGTGGCTATCATGCACTGATCACGTGGCTGATCATGCAATGATCACGTAGCTACATGCACTGGTCACGTGACTGATCATGCACTGATCACGTAATGATCATGCACTGATCACGTGACTGATCATGCACTGATCACGTGACTGATCATGCACTGATCACGTGGCTATCATGCACTGCTCACGTGGCTGATCATGCACTGATCACGTAGCTACCATGTACTGGTCACGTGACTGATCATGCACTGATCACGTGATTGATCATGCACTGATCACGTGGCTGATCATGCACTGATCACGTGGCTGATCATGCACTGATCACGTGACTGATCATGCACTGATCACGTGACTGATCATGCACTGATCACGTGGCTATCATGCACTGATCACGTGGCTGATCATGCACTGATCACGTGCCTGATCATGCACTGATCACATGACTGATCATGCACTGATCACGTGACTGATCATGCACTGATCACGTGGCTATCATGCACTACTCACGTGGCTGATCATGCAATGATCATGTAGCTACCATGTACTGGTCACGTGACTGATCATACACCCATCAGGTGACTGATCATGCACTGATCACGTGGCTATCATGCACTGATCACGTGGCTGATCATGCACTGATCACGTGCCTGATCATGCACTGATCACGTGACTGATCATGCACTGATCACGTGGCTATCATGCACTGATCACGTGGCTGATCATGCACTGATCACGTGGCTGATCATGCACTGATACCGTGACTGAGCATGGACTGATCACATGACTATCATGTAGTGATCACGTGACTTAATGGCGCTGATCATGTGACTGATCATGCACTGATCATGTTTGCTATCATACACTGATCATGTGCCTCTGGAGGCAATAAACAAAGAGCTGAGTAGGCACGAATCAAACAGTCAGCAGGCAATAATCATGGAACTCAGCTGTGAGGAATCATGCTGCTCAGCTGGCAATAATCAAGCAGCTGAGCAGGCAGGAATTACGCAGCACAGCTGGCAATTGTCAAGCAGATGACAGGCAGGAATCGTGCAGCTCAGCTGGCAATTGTCAAGCAGATGAGCAGACAGTAATCACGCAGCTCAGCAGGCCCTGATCACGTGACTGAGCATGCACTGTTCACGTGGCTGATCATACACTGATCACGTGACTGATCATGCACTGATCACGTGGCTATCATGCACTGATCACGTGGCTGATCATACACTGATCACGTGTCTGATCATGCACTGATCACGTGGCTGATCATGCACTGATCACGTAACTGATCATGCACTGATCACGTGGCTGATCATGCACTGATCACGTGGCTGATCATGCACTGATCACGTGCTGATCATGCACTGATCACGTGACTGATCATGCACTGATCACGTGACTGATCATGCACTGATCACGTGGCTATCATGCACTACTCACGTGGCTGATCATGCAATGATCATGTAGCTACCATGTACTGGTCACGTGACTGATCATACACCCATCAGGTGACTGATCATGCACTGATCACGTGGCTATCATGCACTGATCACGTGGCTGATCATGCACTGATCACGTGCCTGATCATGCACTGATCACGTGACTGATCATGCACTGATCACGTGGCTGATCATGCACTGATCACGTGGCTGATCATGCACTGATCACGTGGCTGATCATGCACTGATACCGTGACTGAGCATGGACTGATCACATGACTATCATGTAGTGATCACGTGACTTAATGGCGCTGATCATGTGACTGATCATGCACTGATCATGTTTGCTATCATACACTGATCATGTGCCTCTGGAGGCAATAAACAAAGAGCTGAGTAGGCACGAATCAAACAGTCAGCAGGCAATAATCATGGAACTCAGCTGTGAGGAATCATGCTGCTCAGCTGGCAATAATCAAGCAGCTGAGCAGGCAGGAATTACGCAGCACAGCTGGCAATTGTCAAGCAGATGAGCAGACAGTAATCACGCAGCTCAGCAGGCCCAGATCACGTGACTGAGCATGCACTGTTCACGTGGCTGATCATACACTGATCACGTGATGATCATGCACTGATCACTTGGATATCATGCACTGATCACGTGGCTGATCATACACTGTTCACGTGTCTGACCATGCACTGATCACGTGGCTGATCATACACTGCTCACGTAACTGATCATGCACTGATCACGTGGCTATCATGCACTGATCACGTGGCTGATCATGCACTGTTCACGTGGCTGATCACACACCTGTCACGTGACATATCATGCACTGATCACGTGGCACTCATGCACTGATCACGTGGCTGATCATACTGCTCACGTAACTGATCATGCACATCACGTGGCTATCATGCACTGCTCACGTGGCTGTCATGGAATGATCACGTAGCTACCATATACTGGTCACGTGACTGATCATGCACTGATCACGTAAATGATCATGCACTGTTCACGTGACTGATCATGCACTGATCACGTGACTGATCATGCACTGATCACGTGGCTATCATGCACTGCTCACGTGGCTGATCATGCAACGATCACGTAGCAACCATGTACTGGTCACGTGACTGATCATGCACTGATCACGTAATTGATCATGCACTGATCACGTGGCTGATCATGCACTGATCACGTGGCTGATCATGCACTGATCACGTGGCTATCATGCACTGATCACGTGGATATCATGCACTGATCACGTGGCTGATCATGCACTGATCACGTGACTGATCATGCACTGATCACGTGGCTGATCATGCACTGATCACGCAGCTATCATGCACTGATCACGTGACTGATCATGCACTGATCACGTGACTGATCATGCACTGATCACGTGGCTTATCATGCACTGATCATGTGACTGATCATGCACTGATCATGTTTGGTGTCATACACTGATCATGTGCCTCTGGAGGCAATGAACATAGAGCTGAGTAGGCACGAATCAGTCAGCATGCTATAATCATGGAACTCAGCTCTGAGAAATCATGCTGCTCAGCTGGCAATAATCAAGTAGATGAGCAGGCAGGAATTACGCAGCACAGGTGGCAATTGTCAAGCAGATGACAGGCAGGAATCGTGCAGCTCAGCTGGCAATTGTCAAGCAGATGAGCAGACAGTAATCACGCAGCTCAGCAGGCCCTGATCACGTGACTGAGCATGCACTGATCACGTGGCTGATCATACACTGATCACGTGACTGATCATGCACTGATCACGTGACTGATCATGCACTGATCACGTGGCTATCATGCACTGATCACGTGGCTGATCATACACTGATCACAGGACTGATCATGCACTGATCACGGGCTATCATGCACTGATCACATGACTGATCATGCACTGATCACGTGGCTGATCATGCACTGATCACGTGACTGATCATGCACTGATCACGTGACTGATCATGCACTGATCACGTGGCTGATCATGCACTGATCACGTGGCTATCATGCACTGATCACGTGGCTGATCATGCACTGATCACGTGCTACCATGCACTGATCACGTGACTGATCATGCACTGATCACGTGACTGATCATGCACTGATCACGTGGCTGATCATGCACTGATCACGTGACTGATCATGCACTGATCACGTGACTGATCATGCACTGATCACGTGACTGATCATGCACTGATCACGTGGCTATCATGCACTGATCACGTGGCTGATCATGCACTGATCACGTGGCTGATCATGCACTGATCACGCAGCTATCATGCACTGTCACGTGACTGATCATGCACTGATCACGTGACTGATCATGCACTGATCACGTGGCTATCATGCACTGATCACGTGGCTGATCATGCAATGATCACGTAGCTACCATGTACTGGTCACGTGACTGATCATGCACTGATCACGTGACTGATCATGCACTGATCACGTGGCTATCATGCACTGATCACGTGACTGATCATGCACTGATCACGTCTATATCATGCACTGATCACGTGACTGATCATGCACTGATCACGTGGCTGATCATGCACTGATCACGTGACTGATCATGCACTGATCACGTGGCTGATCATGCACTGATCACGTGACTGATCATGCACTGATCACGTGACTGATCATGCACTGATCACGTGACTGATCATGCACTGATCACGTGGCTATCATGCACTACTCACGTGGCTGATCATGCAATGATCATGTAGCTACCATGTACTGGTCACGTGACTGATCATACACCCATCAGGTGACTGATCATGCACTGATCACGTGGCTATCATGCACTGATCACGTGGCTGATCATGCACTGATCACGTGCCTGATCATGCACTGATCACGTGACTGATCATGCACTGATCACGTGGCTGATCATGCACTGATCACGTGGCTGATCATGCACTGATCACGTGGCTGATCATGCACTGATACCGTGACTGAGCATGGACTGATCACATGACTATCATGTAGTGATCACGTGACTTAATGGCGCTGATCATGTGACTGATCATGCGCTGATCATGTTTGCTATCATACACTGATCATGTGCCTCTGGAGGCAATAAACAAAGAGCTGAGTAGGCACGAATCAAACAGTCAGCAGGCAATAATCATGGAACTCAGGTGTGAGGAATCATGCTGCTCAGCTGGCAATAATCAAGCAGCTGAGCAGGCAGGAATTACGCAGCACAGCTGGCAATTGTCAAGCAGATGACAGGCAGGAATCGTGCAGCTCAGCTGGCAATTGTCAAGCAGATGAGCAGACAGTAATCACGCAGCTCAGCAGGCCCAGATCACGTGACTGAGCATGCACTGTTCACGTGGCTGATCATACACTGATCACGTGACTGATCATGCACTGATCACGTGGCTATCATGCACTGATCACGTGGCTGATCATACACTGTTCACGTGTCTGACCATGCACTGATCACGTGGCTGATCATACACTGCTCACGTAACTGATCATGCACTGATCACGTGGCTGATCATGCACTGATCACGTGGCTGATCATGCACTGATCACGTGGCTGATCATGCACTGATCACGTGACTGATCATGCACTGATCACTGGCTATCATGCACTGATCACTGGCTATCATGCACTGATCACGTGGCTGATCATGCACTGATCACGTGACTGATCATGCACTGATCACGTCTATATCATGCACTGATCACGTGACTGATCATGCACTGATCACCCGGATGATCATGCACTGATCATGTGACTGATCATGCACTGATCACGTGGCTATCATGCACTGATCACGTGGCTGATCATGCACTGATCACGTAGCTACCATGTACTGGTCACGTGACTGATCATGCACTGATCACGTAATTGATCATGCACTGATCACGTGACTTATCATGCACTGATCACGTGACTGATCATGCACTGATCACGTGACTGATCATGCACTGATCACGTGGCTATCATGCACTGCTCACGTGGCTGATCATGCAATGATCACGTAGCTACCATGTACTGGTCACGTGACTGATCATGCACTGATCACGTGACTGATCATGCACTGATCACGTGGCTGATCATGCACTGATCACGTGGCTGATCATGCACTGATCACGTGACTGATCATGCACTGATCACGTGCCTGATCATGCACTGATCACGTGACTGATCATGCACTGATCACATGGCTATCATGAACTGATCACCTGGCTGATCATGCACTGATCACGTGGCTGATCATGCACTGATACCGTGACTGAGCATGGACTGATCACATGACTATCATGTAGTGATCACGTGACTTAATGGCGCTGATCATGTGACTGATCATGCACTGATCATGTTTGCTATCATACACTGATCATGTGCCTCTGGAGGCAATAAACAAAGAGCTGAGTAGGCACGAATCATACAGTCAGCAGGCAATAATCATGGAACTCAGCTGTGAGGAATCATGCTGCTCAGCTGGCAATAATCAAGCAGCTGAGCAGGCAGGAATTACGCAGCACAGCTGGCAATTGTCAAGCAGATGACAGGCAGGAATCGTGCAGCTCAGCTGGCAATTGTCAAGCAGATGAGCAGACAGTAATCACGCAGCTCAGCAGGCCCTGATCACGTGACTGAGCATGCACTGTTCACGTGGCTGATCATACACTGATCACGTGATGATCATGCACTGATCACTTGGATATCATGCACTGATCACGTGGCTGATCATACACTGTTCACGTGTCTGACCATGCACTGATCACGTGGCTGATCATACACTGCTCACGTAACTGATCATGCACTGATCACGTGGCTATCATGCACTGATCACGTGGCTGAACATGCACTGTTCACGTGGCTGATCACACACCTGTCACGTGACATATCATGCACTGATCACGTGGCACTCATGCACTGATCACGTGGCTGATCATACTCTGCTCACGTAACTCATCATGCACACATCACGTGGCTATCATGCACTGCTCACGTGGCTCGTCATGGAATGATCACGTAGCTACCATATACTGGTCACGTGACTGATCATGCACAGATCACGTAAATGATCATGCACTGTTCACGTGACTGATCATGTACTGATCACGTGACTGATCATGCACTGATCACGTGGCTATCATGCACTGCTCACGTGGCTGATCATGCAACGATCACGTAGCAACCATGTACTGGTCACGTGACTGATCATGCACTGATCACGTAATTGATCCTGCACTGATCACGTGGCTCATCATGCACTGATCACGTGGCTGATCACACATGTATCACGTGACTGATCATGCACTGATCACGTGGCTATCATGCACTGATCACGTGGCTATCATGCACTGATCACGTGGATATCATGCACTGATCACGTGGCTGATCACACACGTATCACATGACTGATCATGCACTGATCACGTGGCTATCATGCACTGATCACGTGGCTATCATGCACTGATCACGTGGCTGATCATGCAATGATCACGTAGCTACCATGCACTGATCACGTGACTGATCATGCACTGATCACGTAATTGATCATGCACTGATCACGTGACTGATCATGCACTGATCACGTGACTGATCATGCACTGATCACGTGACTGATCATGCACTGATCACGTGGCTATCATGCACTGATCACGTGGCTGATCATGCACTGATCACGTGGCTATCATGCACTGATCACGTGACTGATCATGCACTGATCACGTTGATCATGCACTGATCACGTGACTGATCATGCACTGATCACGTGACTGATCATGCACTGATCACGTGACTGATCATGCACTGATCACGTGGCTATCATGCACTGATCACGTGGCTGATCATGCACTGATCACGTACCATATACTGATCACGTGACTGATCATGCACTGATCACGTGACTGATCATGCACTGATCACGTGGCTGATCATGCACTGATCACGTGGCTGATCATGCACTGATCACGTGACTGATCATGCACTGATCACGTGACTGATCATGCACTGATCACGTGGCTATCATGCACTGATCACGTGGCTGATCATGCACTGATCACGTGCTGATCATGCACTGATCACGTGACTGATCATGCACTGATCACGTGACTGATCATGCACTGATCACGTGGCTATCATGCACTGATCACGTGGCTGATCATGCACTGATCACGTAGCTACCATGCACTGATCACGTGACTGATCATGCACTGATCACGTGACTGATCATGCACTGATCACGTGGCTATCATGCACTGATCACGTGGCTGATCATGCACTGATCACGTGGCTGATCATGCACTGATCACGTGACTGATCATGCACTGATCACGTGGCTATCATGCACTGATCACGTGGCTGATCATGCACTGATCACGTGGCTGATCATGCACTGATCACGTGACTGATCATGCACTGATCACGTGACTGATCATGCACTGATCACGTGGCTATCATGCACTGATCACGTGGCTGATCATGCACTGATCACGTAGCTACCATGCACTGATCACGTGACTGATCATGCACTGATCACGTGACTGATCATGCACTGATCACGTGGCTATCATGCACTGATCACGTGACTGATCATGCACTGATCACGTCTATATCATGCACTGATCACGTGACTGATCATGCACTGATCACGTGGCTGATCATGCACTGATCACGTGACTGATCATGCACTGATCACGTGGCTGATCATGCACTGATCACGTGACTGATCATGCACTGATCACGTGACTGATCATGCACTGATCACGTGACTGATCATGCACTGATCACGTGGCTATCATGCACTGCTCACGTGGCTGATCATGCACTGATCACGTAGCTACCATGTACTGGTCACGTGACTGATCATGCACTGATCACGTGACTGATCATGCACTGATCACGTGGCTGATCATGCACTGATCACGTGGCTGATCATGCACTGATCACGTGACTGATCATGCACTGATCACGTGACTGATCATGCACTGATCACGTGCCTGATCATGCACTGATCACGTGACTGATCATGCACTGATCACGTGGCTATCATGCACTGATCACGTGGCTGATCATGCACTGATCACGTGGCTGATCATGCACTGATACCGTGACTGAGCATGGACTGATCACATGACTATCATGTAGTGATCACGTGACTTAATGGCGCTGATCATGTGACTGATCATGCACTGATCATGTTTGCTATCATACACTGATCATGTGCCTCTGGAGGCAATAAACAAAGAGCTGAGTAGGCACGAATCAAACAGTCAGCAGGCAATAATCATGGAACTCAGCTGTGAGGAATCATGCTGCTCAGCTGGCAATAATCAAGCAGCTGAGCAGGCAGGAATTACGCAGCACAGCTGGCAATTGTCAAGCAGATGACAGGCAGGAATCGTGCAGCTCAGCTGGCAATTGTCAAGCAGATGAGCAGACAGTAATCACGCAGCTCAGCAGGCCCTGATCACGTGACTGAGCATGCACTGTTCACGTGGCTGATCATACACTGATCACGTGATGATCATGCACTGATCACTTGGATATCATGCACTGATCACGTGGCTGATCATACACTGTTCACGTGTCTGACCATGCACTGATCACGTGGCTGATCATACACTGCTCACGTAACTGATCATGCACTGATCACGTGGCTATCATGCACTGATCACGTGGCTGAACATGCACTGTTCACGTGGCTGATCACACACCTGTCACGTGACATATCATGCACTGATCACGTGGCACTCATGCACTGATCACGTGGCTGATCATACTCTGCTCACGTAACTGATCATGCACACATCACGTGGCTATCATGCACTGCTCACGTGGCTCGTCATGGAATGATCACGTAGCTACCATATACTGGTCACGTGACTGATCATGCACAGATCACGTAAATGATCATGCACTGTTCACGTGACTGATCATGTACTGATCACGTGACTGATCATGCACTGATCACGTGGCTATCATGCACTGCTCACGTGGCTGATCATGCAACGATCACGTAGCAACCATGTACTGGTCACGTGACTGATCATGCACTGATCACGTAATTGATCATGCACTGATCACGTGGCTCATCATGCACTGATCACGTGGCTGATCACACATGTATCACGTGACTGATCATGCACTGATCACGTGGCTATCATGCACTGATCACGTGGCTATCATGCACTGATCACGTGGATATCATGCACTGATCACGTGGCTGATCACACACGTATCACATGACTGATCATGCACTGATCACGTGGCTATCATGCACTGATCACGTGGCTATCATGCACTGATCACGTGGCTGATCATGCAATGATCACGTAGCTATCATGCACTGGTCACGTGACTGATCATGCACTGATCACGTGACTGATCATGCACTGATCACGTGGCTATCATGCACTGATCACGTGGCTGATCACATGATCATGCACTGATCACGTGACTGATCATGCACTGATCACGTGACTGATCATGCACTGATCACGTGGACTGATCATGCACTGATCACGTGACTGATCATGCACTGATCACGTGACTGATCATGCACTGATCACGTGGCTATCATGCACTGATCACGTGGCTGATCATGCACTGATCACGTGGCTATCATGCACTGATCACGTGACTGATCATGCACTGATCACGTGACTGATCATGCACTGATCACGTGGCTGATCATGCACTGATCACGTGGCTGATCATGCACTGATCACGTGACTGATCATGCACTGATCACGTGACTGATCATGCACTGATCACGTGGCTATCATGCACTGATCACGTGGCTGATCATGCACTGATCACGTGCCTGATCATGCACTGATCACGTGACTGATCATGCACTGATCACGTGACTGATCATGCACTGATCACGTGGCTATCATGCACTGACACACGTGGCTGATCATGCACTGATCACGTAGCTACCATGTACTGGTCACGTGACTGATCATGCACTGATCACGTGACTGATCATGCACTGATCACGTGGCTATCATGCACTGATCACGTGGCTGATCATGCACTGATCACGTGACTGATCATGCACTGATCACGTGACTGATCATGCACTGATCACGTGGCTGATCATGCACTGATCACGTGCTGATCATGCACTGATCACGTGACTGATCATGCACTGATCACGTGGCTATCATGCACTGATCACGTGGCTGATCATGCACTGATCACGTGGCTGATCATGCACTGATACCGTGACTGAGCATGGACTGATCACATGACTATCATGTAGTGATCACGTGACTTAATGGCGCTGATCATGTGACTGATCATGCATCATGTTTGCTATCATACACTGATCATGTGCCTCTGGAGGCAATAAACAAAGAGCTGAGTAGGCACGAATCAAACAGTCAGCAGGCAATAATCATGGAACTCAGGTGTGAGGAATCATGCTGCTCAGCTGGCAATAATCAAGCAGCTGAGCAGGCAGGAATTACGCAGCACAGCTGGCAATTGTCAAGCAGATGACAGGCAGGAATCGTGCAGCTCAGCTGGCAATTGTCAAGCAGATGAGCAGACAGTAATCACGCAGCTCAGCAGGCCCTGATCACGTGACTGAGCATGCACTGTTCACGTGGCTGATCATGCACTGATCACGTGGCTGATCATGCACTGATCACGTGGCTGATCATGCACTGATCACGTGGCTGATCATGCACTGATCACGTGGCTGATCATGCACTGATCACGTGGCTGATCATACACTGATCACGTGGCTGATCATGCACTGATCACGTGGCTGATCATGCACTGATCACGTGACTGATCATGCACTGATCACGTGGCTGATCATGCACTGATCACGTGGCTATCATGCACTGATCACGTGGCTGATCATGCACTGATCACGTGACTGATCATGCACTGATCACGTGGCTATCATGCACTGATCACTGGCTATCATGCACTGATCACGTGGCTGATCATGCACTGATCACGTGACTGATCATGCACTGATCACGTCTATATCATGCACTGATCACGTGACTGATCATGCACTGATCACGTGGATGATCATGCACTGATCATGTGACTGATCATGCACTGATCACGTGGCTATCATGCACTGATCACGTGGCTGATCATGCACTGATCACGTGGCTACCATGTACTGATCACGTGACTGATCATGCACTGATCACGTGGCTGATCATGCACTGATCACGTGGCTATCATGCACTGATCACGTGGCTGATCATGCACTGATCACGTGCTATCATGCACTGATCACGTGACTGATCATGCACTGATCACGTGGCTGATCATGCACTGATCACGTGGCTGATCATGCACTGATCACGTGACTGATCATGCACTGATCACGTGACTGATCATGCACTGATCACGTGGCTATCATGCACTGATCACGTGGCTGATCATGCACTGATCACGTAGCTATCATGCACTGATCACGTGACTGATCATGCACTGATCACGTGGCTGATCATGCACTGATCACGTGGCTGATCATGCACTGATCACGTGACTGATCATGCACTGATCACGTGACTGATCATGCACTGATCACGTGGCTATCATGCACTGATCACGTGGCTGATCATGCACTGATCACGTAGCTATCATGCACTGATCACGTGACTGATCATGCACTGATCACGTGACTGATCATGCACTGATCACGTGGCTATCATGCACTGATCACGTGGCTGATCATGCACTGATCACGTGGCTGATCATGCACTGATCACGTGACTGATCATGCACTGATCACGTGGCTATCATGCACTGATCACGTGGCTGATCATGCACTGATCACGTGGCTGATCATGCACTGATCACGTGACTGATCATGCACTGATCACGTGACTGATCATGCACTGATCACGTGGCTATCATGCACTGATCACGTGGCTGATCATGCACTGATCACGTAGCTACCATGCACTGATCACGTGACTGATCATGCACTGATCACGTGACTGATCATGCACTGATCACGTGGCTATCATGCACTGATCACGTGACTGATCATGCACTGATCACGTCTATATCATGCACTGATCACGTGACTGATCATGCACTGATCACGTGGCTGATCATGCACTGATCACGTGACTGATCATGCACTGATCACGTGGCTGATCATGCACTGATCACGTGACTGATCATGCACTGATCACGTGACTGATCATGCACTGATCACGTGACTGATCATGCACTGATCACGTGGCTATCATGCACTGATCACGTGGCTGATCATGCACTGATCACGTAGCTACCATGCACTGATCACGTGACTGATCATGCACTGATCACGTGACTGATCATGCACTGATCACGTGGCTATCATGCACTGATCACGTGGCTGATCATGCACTGATCACGTGACTGATCATGCACTGATCACGTGACTGATCATGCACTGATCACGTGACTGATCATGCACTGATCACGTGCCTGATCATGCACTGATCACGTGACTGATCATGCACTGATCACGTGGCTATCATGCACTGATCACGTGGCTGATCATGCACTGATCACGTGGCTGATCATGCACTGATACCGTGACTGAGCATGGACTGATCACATGACTATCATGTAGTGATCACGTGACTTAATGGCGCTGATCATGTGACTGATCATGCACTGATCATGTTTGCTATCATACACTGATCATGTGCCTCTGGAGGCAATAAACAAAGAGCTGAGTAGGCACGAATCAAACAGTCAGCAGGCAATAATCATGGAACTCAGGTGTGAGGAATCATGCTGCTCAGCTGGCAATAATCAAGCAGCTGAGCAGGCAGGAATTACGCAGCACAGCTGGCAATTGTCAAGCAGATGACAGGCAGGAATCGTGCAGCTCAGCTGGCAATTGTCAAGCAGATGAGCAGACAGTAATCACGCAGCTCAGCAGGCCCAGATCACGTGACTGAGCATGCACTGTTCACGTGGCTGATCATACACTGATCACGTGACTGATCATGCACTGATCACGTGGCTATCATGCACTGATCACGTGGCTGATCATACACTGATCACGTGACTGATCATGCACTGATCACGTGGCTATCATGCACTGATCACGTGGCTGATCATGCACTGATCACGTGGCTGATCATGCACTGATCACGTGGCTGATCATGCACTGATCACGTGACTGATCATGCACTGATCACGTGGCTGATCATGCACTGATCACGTGGCTATCATGCACTGATCACGTGGCTGATCATGCACTGATCACGTGACTGATCATGCACTGATCACTGGCTATCATGCACTGATCACTGGCTATCATGCACTGATCACGTGGCTGATCATGCACTGATCACGTGACTGATCATGCACTGATCACGTCTATATCATGCACTGATCACGTGACTGATCATGCACTGATCACGTGGATGATCATGCACTGATCATGTGACTGATCATGCACTGATCACGTGGCTATCATGCACTGATCACGTGCTGATCATGCACTGATCACGTAGCTACCATGTACTGATCACGTGACTGATCATGCACTGATCACGTGGCTGATCATGCACTGATCACGTGGCTATCATGCACTGATCACGTGGCTGATCATGCACTGATCACGTAGCTGATCATGCACTGATCACGTGACTGATCATGCACTGATCACGTGGCTGATCATGCACTGATCACGTGACTGATCATGCACTGATCACGTGACTGATCATGCACTGATCACGTGACTGATCATGCACTGATCACGTGGCTATCATGCACTACTCACGTGGCTGATCATGCAATGATCATGTAGCTACCATGTACTGGTCACGTGACTGATCATACACCCATCAGGTGACTGATCATGCACTGATCACGTGGCTATCATGCACTGATCACGTGGCTGATCATGCACTGATCACGTGCCTGATCATGCACTGATCACGTGACTGATCATGCACTGATCACGTGGCTATCATGCACTGATCACGTGGCTGATCATGCACTGATCACGTGGCTGATCATGCACTGATACCGTGACTGAGCATGGACTGATCACATGACTATCATGTAGTGATCACGTGACTTAATGGCGCTGATCATGTGACTGATCATGCGCTGATCATGTTTGCTATCATACACTGATCATGTGCCTCTGGAGGCAATAAACAAAGAGCTGAGTAGGCACGAATCAAACAGTCAGCAGGCAATAATCATGGAACTCAGCTGTGAGGAATCATGCTGCTCAGCTGGCAATAATCAAGCAGCTGAGCAGGCAGGAATTACGCAGCACAGCTGGCAATTGTCAAGCAGATGACAGGCAGGAATCGTGCAGCTCAGCTGGCAATTGTCAAGCAGATGAGCAGACAGTAATCACGCAGCTCAGCAGGCCCAGATCACGTGACTGAGCATGCACTGTTCACGTGGCTGATCATACACTGATCACGTGACTGATCATGCACTGATCACGTGGCTATCATGCACTGATCACGTGGCTGATCATACACTGTTCACGTGTCTGATCATGCACTGATCACGTGGCTGATCATGCACTGATCACGTGGCTGATCATGCACTGATCACGTGGCTGATCATGCACTGATCACGTGGCTGATCATGCACTGATCACGTGGCTGATCATGCACTGATCACGTGACTGATCATGCACTGATCACGTGGCTATCATGCACTGATCACGTGGCTGATCATGCACTGATCACGTAACTGATCATGCACTGATCACGTGGCTATCATGCACTGATCACGTGGCTGATCATGCACTGATCACGTGACTGATCATGCACTGATCACGTGGCTGATCATGCACTGATCACGTGACTGATCATGCACTGATCACGTGGCTGATCATGCACTGATCACGTGACTGATCATGCACTGATCACGTGGCTATCATGCACTGATCACGTGGCTGATCATGCACTGATCACGTGACTGATCATGCACTGATCACGTGGCTGATCATGCACTGATCACGTAACTGATCATGCACTGATCACGTGGCTATCATGCACTGATCACGTGGCTGATCATGCACTGATCACGTGACTGATCATGCACTGATCACGTGGCTGATCATGCACTGATCACGTGGCTGATCATGCACTGATCACGTGGCTATCATGCACTGATCACGTGGCTGATCATGCACTGATCACGTGACTGATCATGCACTGATCACGTGGCTGATCATGCACTGATCACGTGACTGATCATGCACTGATCACGTGGCTATCATGCACTGATCACGTGGCTGATCATGCACTGATCACGTGACTGATCATGCACTGATCACGTGGCTATCATGCACTGATCACGTGACTGATCATGCACTGATCACGTGGATGATCATGCACTGATCACGTGACTGATCATGCACTGATCACGTGGCTATCATGCACTGATCACGTGGCTGATCATGCACTGATCACGTAGCTATCATGCACTGATCACGTGACTGATCATGCACTGATCACGTAATTGATCATGCACTGATCACGTGACTGATCATGCACTGATCACGTGACTGATCATGCACTGATCACGTGACTGATCATGCACTGATCACGTGGCTATCATGCACTGCTCACGTGGCTGATCATGCAATGATCACGTAGCTACCATGTACTGGTCACGTGACTGATCATGCACTGATCACGTGACTGATCATGCACTGATCACGTGGCTGATCATGCACTGATCACGTGACTGATCATGCACTGATCACGTGACTGATCATGCACTGATCACGTGCCTGATCATGCACTGATCACGTGACTGATCATGCACTGATCACGTGGCTATCATGCACTGATCACGTGGCTGATCATGCACTGATCACGTGGCTGATCATGCACTGATACCGTGACTGAGCATGGACTGATCACATGACTATCATGTAGTGATCACGTGACTTAATGGCACTGATCATGTGACTGATCATGCACTGATCATGTTTGCTATCATACACTGATCATGTGCCTCTGGAGGCAATAAACAAAGAGCTGAGTAGGCACGAATCAAACAGTCAGCAGGCAATAATCATGGAACTCAGCTGTGAGGAATCATGCTGCTCAGCTGGCAATAATCAAGCAGCTGAGCAGGCAGGAATTACGCAGCACAGCTGGCAATTGTCAAGCAGATGACAGGCAGGAATCGTGCAGCTCAGCTGGCAATTGTCAAGCAGATGAGCAGACAGTAATCACGCAGCTCAGCAGGCCCTGATCACGTGACTGAGCATGCACTGTTCACGTGGCTGATCATACACTGATCACGTGATGATCATGCACTGATCACGGATATCATGCACTGATCACGTGGCTGATCATACACTGTATCACGTGACTGATCATGCACTGATCACGTGGCTGATCATGCACTGATCACGTGGCTGATCATGCACTGATCACGTGGCTGATCATGCACTGATCACGTGGCTATCATGCACTGATCACGTGGCTGATCATGCACTGATCACGTGATGATCATGCACTGATCACGTGGCATCATGCACTGATCACGTGGCTGATCATGCACTGATCACGTGACTGATCATGCACTGATCACGTGGCTATCATGCACTGCTCGTGGCTGATCATGCAATGATCACGTAGCTACCATATACTGGTCACGTGACTGATCATGCACTGATCACGTTGATCATGCACTGATCACGTGGCTGATCATGCACTGATCACGTGGCTGATCATGCACTGATCACGTGACTGATCATGCACTGATCACGTGACTGATCATGCACTGATCACGTGGCTATCATGCACTGATCACGTGGCTGATCATGCACTGATCACGTGCTGATCATGCACTGATCACATGACTGATCATGCACTGATCACGTGACTGATCATGCACTGATCACGTGGCTATCATGCACTGATCACGTGGCTGATCATGCACTGATGTAGCTACCATGCACTGTCACGTGACTGATCATGCACTGATCACGTGACTGATCATGCACTGATCACGTGGCTATCATGCACTGATCACGTGGCTGATCATGCACTGATCACGTGCTGATCATGCACTGATCACGTGACTGATCATGCACTGATCACGTGGCTATCATGCACTGATCACGTGGCTGATCATGCACTGATCACGTGGCTGATCATGCACTGATCACGTGACTGATCATGCACTGATCACGTGACTGATCATGCACTGATCACGTGGCTATCATGCACTGATCACGTGGCTGATCATGCACTGATCACGTAGCTACCATGCACTGGTCACGTGACTGATCATGCACTGATCACGTGACTGATCATGCACTGATCACGTGGCTATCATGCACTGATCACGTGACTGATCATGCACTGATCACGTCTATATCATGCACTGATCACATGACTGATCATGCACTGATCACGTGGATGATCATGCACTGATCATGTGACTGATCATGCACTGATCACGTGGCTGATCATGCACTGATCACGTGACTATCATGCACTGATCACGTGACTGATCATGCACTGATCACGTGACTGATCATGCACTGATCACGTGGCTATCATGCACTACTCACGTGGCTGATCATGCAATGATCATGTAGCTACCATGTACTGGTCACGTGACTGATCATACACCCATCAGGTGACTGATCATGCACTGATCACGTGGCTATCATGCACTGATCACGTGGCTGATCATGCACTGATCACCTGCCTGATCATGCACTGATCACGTGACTGATCATGCACTGATCACGTGGCTATCATGACTGATCACGTGGCTGATCATGCACTGATCACGTGGCTGATCATGCACTGATACCGTGACTGAGCATGGACTGATCACATGACTATCATGTAGTGATCACGTGACTTAATGGCGCTGATCATGTGACTGATCATGCGCTGATCATGTTTGCTATCATACACTGATCATGTGCCTCTGGAGGCAATAAACAAAGAGCTGAGTAGGCACGAATCAAACAGTCAGCAGGCAATAATCATGGAACTCAGGTGTGAGGAATCATGCTGCTCAGCTGGCAATAATCAAGCAGCTGAGCAGGCAGGAATTACGCAGCACAGCTGATTGTCAAGCAGATGACAGGCAGGAATCGTGCAGCTCAGCTGGCAATTGTCAAGCAGATGAGCAGACAGTAATCACGCAGCTCAGCAGGCCCTGATCACGTGACTGAGCATGCACTGTTCACGTGGCTGATCATACACTGATCACGTGACTGATCATGCACTGATCACGTGGCTATCATGCACTGATCACGTGGCTGATCATACACTGATCACGTGCTGATCATGCACTGATCACGTGGCTATCATGCACTGATCACGTGGCTGATCATGCACTGATCACGTGACTGATCATGCACTGATCACGTGGCTGATCATGCACTGATCACGTGGCTATCATGCACTGATCACGTGGCTGATCATGCACTGATCACGTGACTGATCATGCACTGATCACTGGCTATCATGCACTCATCAACTGGCTATCATGCACTGATCACGTGGTGATCATGCACTGATCACGTGACTGATCATGCACTGATCACGTCTATATCATGCACTGATCACGTGACTGATCATGCACTGATCACGGATGATCATACACTGATCATGTGACTGATCATGCACTGATCACGTGGCTATCATGCACTGCTCACGTGGCTGATCATGCACTGATCACGTAGCTACCATGTACTGGTCACGTGACTGATCATGCACTGATCACGTAATTGATCATGCACTGATCACGTGACTATCATGCACTGATCACGTGACTGATCATGCACTGATCACGTGACTGATCATGCACTGATCACGTGGCTATCATGCACTACTCACGTGGCTGATCATGCAATGATCATGTAGCTACCATGTACTGGTCACGTGACTGATCATACACCCATCAGGTGACTGATCATGCACTGATCACGTGGCTATCATGCACTGATCACGTGACTGATCATGCACTGATCACGTCTATATCATGCACTGATCACATGACTGCCCATGCACTGATCACGTGGATGATCATACACTGATCATGTGACAGATCATGCACTGATCACGTGGCTGATCATGCACTGATACCGTGACTGAGCATGGACTGATCACATGACTATCATGTAGTGATCACGTGACTTAATGGCGCTGATCATGTGACTGATCATGCGCTGATCATGTTTGCTATCATACACTGATCATGTGCCTCTGGAGGCAATAAACAAAGAGCTGAGTAGGCACGAATCAAACAGTCAGCAGGCAATAATCATGGAACTCAGCTGTGAGGAATCATGCTGCTCAGCTGGCAATAATCAAGCAGCTGAGCAGGCAGGAATTACGCAGCACAGCTGGCAATTGTCAAGCAGATGACAGGCAGGAATCGTGCAGCTCAGCTGGCAATTGTCAAGCAGATGAGCAGACAGTAATCACGCAGCTCAGCAGGCCCTGATCACGTGACTGAGCATGCACTGTTCACGTGGCTGATCATACACTGATCACGTGACTGATCATGCACTGATCACGTGGCTATCATGCACTGATCACGTGGCTGATCATACACTGATCACGTAACTGATCATGCACTGATCACGTGGCTATCATGCACTGATCACGTGGCTGATCATGCACTGATCACGTGGCTGATCATGCACTGATCACGTGGCTGATCATGCACTGATCACGTGACTGATCATGCACTGATCACGTGGCTGATCATGCACTGATCACGTGGCTATCATGCACTGATCACGTGGCTGATCATGCACTGATCACGTGACTGATCATGCACTGATCACGTGGCTATCATGCACTGATCACTGGCTATCATGCACTGATCACGTGGCTGATCATGCACTGATCACGTGACTGATCATGCACTGATCACGTCTATATCATGCACTGATCACGTGACTGATCATGCACTGATCACGTGGATGATCATGCACTGATCATGTGACTGATCATGCACTGATCACGTGGCTATCATGCACTGATCACGTGGCTGATCATGCAATGATCACGTAGCTATCATGCACTGATCACGTGACTGATCATGCACTGATCACGTGGCTATCATGCACTGATCACGTGGCTATCATGCACTGATCACGTGACTGATCATGCACTGATCACGTGACTGATCATGCACTGATCACGTGGCTGATCATGCACTGATCACGTGGCTGATCATGCACTGATCACGTGGCTATCATGCACTGATCACGTGACTGATCATGCACTGATCACGTAATTGATCATGCACTGATCACGTGACTATCATGCACTGATCACGTGACTGATCATGCACTGATCACGTGACTGATCATGCACTGATCACGTGGCTATCATGCACTATCACGTGGCTGATCATGCAATGATCATGTAGCTACCATGTACTGGTCACGTGACTGATCATACACCCATCAGGTGACTGATCATGCACTGATCACGTGGCTATCATGCACTGATCACGTGGCTGATCATGCACTGATCACGTGCCTGATCATGCACTGATCACGTGACAAATCATGCACTGATCACATGGCTATCATGAACTGATCACGTGGCTGATCATGCACTGATCACGTGGCTGATCATGCACTGATACCGTGACTGAGCATGGACTGATCACATGACTATCATGTAGTGATCACGTGACTTAATGGCGCTGATCATGTGACTGATCATGCACTGATCATGTTTGCTATCATACACTGATCATGTGCCTCTGGAGGCAATAAACAAAGAGCTGAGTAGGCACGAATCAAACAGTCAGCAGGCAATAATCATGGAACTCAGCTGAGGAATCATGCTGCTCAGCTGGCAATAATCAAGCAGCTGAGCAGGCAGGAATTACGCAGCACAGCTGATAATTGTCAAGCAGATGACAGGCAGGAATCGTGCAGCTCAGCTGGCAATTGTCAAGCAGATGAGCAGACAGTAATCACGCAGCTCAGCAGGCCCTGATCACGTGACTGAGCATGCACTGTTCACGTGGCTGATCATACACTGATCACGTGACTGATCATGCACTGATCACGTGGCTATCATGCACTGATCACGTGGCTGATCATGCACTGATCACGTGTCTGACCATGCACTGATCACGTGGCTGATCATACACTGATCACGTGACTGATCATGCACTGATCACGTGGCTATCATGCACTATCACGTGGCTGATCATGCAATGATCATGTAGCTACCATGTACGGTCACGTGACTGATCATACACCCATCAGGTGACTGATCATGCACTGATCACGTGGCTATCATGCACTGATCACGTGACTGATCATGCACTGATCACGTCTATATCATGCACTGATCACATGACTGCCCATGCACTGATCACGTGGATGATCATACACTGATCATGTGACTGATCATGCACTGATCACGTGGCTGATCATGCACTGATACCGTGACTGAGCATGGACTGATCACATGACTATCATGTAGTGATCACGTGACTTAATGGCGCTGATCATGTGACTGATCATGCACTGATCATGTTTGCTATCATACACTGATCATGTGCCTCTGGAGGCAATAAACAAAGAGCTGAGTAGGCACGAATCAAACAGTCAGCAGGCAATAATCATGGAACTCAGGTGTGAGGAATCATGCTGCTCAGCTGGCAATAATCAAGCAGCTGAGCAGGCAGGAATTACGCAGCACAGCTGATGCAATCAACAGCAGATGACAGGCAGGAATCGTGCAGCTCAGCTGGCAATTGTCAAGCAGATGAGCAGACGGTAATCACGCAGCTCAGCAGGCCCTGATCACGTGACTGAGCATGCACTGTTCACGTGGCTGATCATACACTGATCACGTGACTGATCATGCACTGATCACGTGGCTATCATGCACTGATCACGTGGCTGATCATACACTGTTCACGTGTCTGACCATGCACTGATCACGTGGCTGATCATACACTGATCACGTAACTGATCATGCACTGATCACGTGGCTGATCATGCACTGATCACGTGGCTATCATGCACTGATCACGTGGCTGATCATACACTGATCACGTGACTGATCATGCACTGATCATCTGGCTATCATGCACTCATCAACTGGCTATCATGCACTGATCACGTGGTGATCATGCACTGATCACGTGACTGATCATGCACTGATCACGTCTATATCATGCACTGATCACATGACTGATCATGCACTGATCACGTGATGATCATGCACTGATCATGTGACTGATCATGCACTGATCACGTGGCTATCATGCACTGCTCACGTGGCTGATCATGCACTGATCACGTAGCTACCATGTACTGGTCACGTGACTGATCATGCACTGATCACGTGGCTGATCATGCACTGATCACGTGACTGATCATGCACTGATCACGTGGTGATCATGCACTGATCACGTGACTGATCATGCACTGATCACGTGGCTATCATGCACTACTCACGTGGCTGATCATGCAATGATCATGTAGCTACCATGTACTGGTCACGTGACTGATCATACACCCATCAGGTGACTGATCATGCACTGATCACGTGGCTATCATGCACTGATCACGTGACTGATCATGCACTGATCACGTCTATATCATGCACTGATCACGTGACTGATCATGCACTGATCACGTGGATGATCATACACTGATCATGTGACTGATCATGCACTGATCACGTGGCTGATCATGCACTGATACCGTGACTGAGCATGGACTGATCACATGACTATCATGTAGTGATCACGTGACTTAATGGCGCTGATCATGTGACTGATCATGCGCTGATCATGTTTGCTATCATACACTGATCATGTGCCTCTGGAGGCAATAAACAAAGAGCTGAGTAGGCACGAATCAAACAGTCAGCAGGCAATAATCATGGAACTCAGGTGTGAGGAATCATGCTGCTCAGCTGGCAATAATCAAGCAGCTGAGCAGGCAGGAATTACGCAGCACAGCTGATAATTGTCAAGCAGATGACAGGCAGGAATCGTGCAGCTCAGCTGGCAATTGTCAAGCAGATGAGCAGACAGTAATCACGCAGCTCAGCAGGCCCAGATCACGTGACTGAGCATGCACTGTTCACGTGGCTGATCATACACTGATCACGTGACTGATCATGCACTGATCACGTGGCTATCATGCACTGATCACGTGGCTGATCATACACTGATCACGTGACTGATCATGCACTGATCACGTGGCTATCATGCACTGATCACGTGGCTGATCATGCACTGATCACGTGGCTGATCATGCACTGATCACGTGGCTGATCATGCACTGATCACGTGACTGATCATGCACTGATCACGTGGCTGATCATGCACTGATCAGTGGCTATCATGCACTGATCACGTGGCTGATCATGCACTGATCACGTGACTGATCATGCACTGATCACTGGCTATCATGCACTGATCACTGGCTATCATGCACTGATCACGTGGCTGATCATGCACTGATCACGTGACTGATCATGCACTGATCACGTCTATATCATGCACTGATCACGTGACTGATCATGCACTGATCACGTGGATGATCATGCACTGATCACGTGACTGATCATGCACTGATCACGTGGCTATCATGCACTGATCACGTGGCTGATCATGCACTGATCACGTAGCTACCATGCACTGATCACGTGACTGATCATGCACTGATCACGTGGCTATCATGCACTGATCACGTGGCTATCATGCACTGATCACGTGGCTGATCATGCACTGATCACGTGCTATCATGCACTGATCACGTGACTGATCATGCACTGATCACGTGGCTGATCATGCACTGATCACGTGACTGATCATGCACTGATCACGTGACTGATCATGCACTGATCACGTGACTGATCATGCACTGATCACGTGGCTATCATGCACTACTCACGTGGCTGATCATGCAATGATCATGTAGCTACCATGTACTGGTCACGTGACTGATCATACACCCATCAGGTGACTGATCATGCACTGATCACGTGGCTATCATGCACTGATCACGTGGCTGATCATGCACTGATCACGTGCCTGATCATGCACTGATCACGTGACTGATCATGCACTGATCACGTGGCTATCATGAACTGATCACGTGGCTGATCATGCACTGATCACGTGGCTGATCATGCACTGATACCGTGACTGAGCATGGACTGATCACATGACTATCATGTAGTGATCACGTGACTTAATGGCGCTGATCATGTGACTGATCATGCGCTGATCATGTTTGCTATCATACACTGATCATGTGCCTCTGGAGGCAATAAACAAAGAGCTGAGTAGGCACGAATCAAACAGTCAGCAGGCAATAATCATGGAACTCAGGTGTGAGGAATCATGCTGCTCAGCTGGCAATAATCAAGCAGCTGAGCAGGCAGGAATTACGCAGCACAGCTGGCAATTGTCAAGCAGATGACAGGCAGGAATCGTGCAGCTCAGCTGGCAATTGTCAAGCAGATGAGCAGACAGTAATCACGCAGCTCAGCAGGCCCAGATCACGTGACTGAGCATGCACTGTTCACGTGGCTGATCATACACTGATCACGTGACTGATCATGCACTGATCACGTGGCTATCATGCACTGATCACGTGGCTGATCATACACTGTTCACGTGTCTGACCATGCACTGATCACGTGGCTGATCATACACTGCTCACGTAACTGATCATGCACTGATCACGTGGCTATCATGCACTGATCACGTGGCTGATCATGCACTGATCACGTGGCTGATCATGCACTGATCACGTGGCTGATCATGCACTGATCACGTGACTGATCATGCACTGATCACGTGGCTATCATGCACTGATCACGTGGCTGATCATGCACTGATCACGTGACTGATCATGCACTGATCACGTCTATATCATGCACTGATCACGTGACTGATCATGCACTGATCACGTGGATGATCATGCACTGATCATGTGACTGATCATGCACTGATCACGTGGCTATCATGCACTGATCACGTGGCTGATCATGCACTGATCACGTAGCTACCATGTACTGGTCACGTGACTGATCATGCACTGATCACGTAATTGATCATGCACTGATCACGTGACTGATCATGCACTGATCACGTGATGATCATGCACTGATCACGTGACTGATCATGCACTGATCACGTGGCTATCATGCACTGATCACGTGGCTGATCATGCAATGATCACGTAGCTACCATGCACTGGTCACGTGACTGATCATGCACTGATCACGTGACTGATCATGCACTGATCACGTGGCTGATCATGCACTGATCACGTGACTGATCATGCACTGATCACGTGACTGATCATGCACTGATCACGTGGCTGATCATGCACTGATCACGTGCCTGATCATGCACTGATCACGTGACTGATCATGCACTGATCACGTGGCTATCATGCACTGATCACGTGGCTGATCATGCACTGATCACGTGGCTGATCATGCACTGATACCGTGACTGAGCATGGACTGATCACATGACTATCATGTAGTGATCACGTGACTTAATGGCACTGATCATGTGACTGATCATGCACTGATCATGTTTGCTATCATACACTGATCATGTGCCTCTGGAGGCAATAAACAAAGAGCTGAGTAGGCACGAATCATACAGTCAGCAGGCAATAATCATGGAACTCAGCTGTGAGGAATCATGCTGCTCAGCTGGCAATAATCAAGCAGCTGAGCAGGCAGGAATTATGCAGCACAGCTGGCAATTGTCAAGCAGATGACAGGCAGGAATCGTGCAGCTCAGCTGGCAATTGTCAAGCAGATGAGCAGACAGTAATCACGCAGCTCAGCAGGCCATGATCACGTGACTGATCATGCACTGTTCACGTGGCTGATCATACACTGATCACGTGACTGATCATGCACTGATCACTTGGCTATCATGCACTGATCACGTGGCTGATCATGCACTGATCACGTGGCTGATCATGCACTGATCACGTGGCTGATCATGCACTGATCACGTGACTGATCATGCACTGATCACGTGGCTGATCATGCACTGATCACGTGACTGATCATGCACTGATCACGTGACTGATCATGCACTGATCACGTGACTGATCATGCACTGATCACGTGGCTATCATGCACTACTCACGTGGCTGATCATGCAATGATCATGTAGCTACCATGTACTGGTCACGTGACTGATCATACACTGATCAGGTGACTGATCATGCACTGATCACGTGGCTATCATGCACTGATCACGTGACTGATCATGCACTGATCACGTCTATATCATGCACTGATCACATGACTGCCCATGCACTGATCACGTGGATGATCATACACTGATCATGTGACTGATCATGCACTGATCACGTGGCTGATCATGCACTGATACCGTGACTGAGCATGGACTGATCACATGACTATCATGTAGTGATCACGTGACTTAATGGCGCTGATCATGTGACTGATCATGCGCTGATCATGTTTGCTATCATACACTGATCATGTGCCTCTGGAGGCAATAAACAAAGAGCTGAGTAGGCACGAATCAAACAGTCAGCAGGCAATAATCATGGAACTCAGGTGTGAGGAATCATGCTGCTCAGCTGGCAATAATCAAGCAGCTGAGCAGGCAGGAATTACGCAGCACAGCTGGCAATTGTCAAGCAGATGACAGGCAGGAATCGTGCAGCTCAGCTGGCAATTGTCAAGCAGATGAGCAGACAGTAATCACGCAGCTCAGCAGGCCCAGATCACGTGACTGAGCATGCACTGTTCACGTGGCTGATCATACACTGATCACGTGACTGATCATGCACTGATCACGTGGCTATCATGCACTGATCACGTGGCTGATCATACACTGATCACGTAACTGATCATGCACTGATCACGTGGCTGATCATGCACTGATCACGTGGCTGATCATGCACTGATCACGTGGCTGATCATGCACTGATCACGTGGCTGATCATGCACTGATCACGTGACTGATCATGCACTGATCACGTGGCTGATCATGCACTGATCACGTGGCTATCATGCACTGATCACGTGGCTGATCATGCACTGATCACGTGACTGATCATGCACTGATCACGTGGCTATCATGCACTGATCACTGGCTATCATGCACTGATCACGTGGCTGATCATGCACTGATCACGTGACTGATCATGCACTGATCACGTGCTATATCATGCACTGATCACGTGACTGATCATGCACTGATCACGTGGCTGATCATGCACTGATCACGTGATCATGCACTGATCACGTGGCTATCATGCACTGATCACGTGGCTGATCATGCACTGATCACGTAGCTATCATGCACTGATCACGTGACTGATCATGCACTGATCACGTGGCTATCATGCACTGATCACGTGGCTATCATGCACTGATCACGTGGCTGATCATGCACTGATCACGTGGCTATCATGCACTGATCACGTGACTGATCATGCACTGATCACGTGATCATGCACTGATCACGTGACTGATCATGCACTGATCACGTGACTGATCATGCACTGATCACGTGACTGATCATGCACTGATCACGTGGCTATCATGCACTACTCACGTGGCTGATCATGCAATGATCATGTAGCTACCATGTACTGGTCACGTGACTGATCATACACCCATCAGGTGACTGATCATGCACTGATCACGTGGCTATCATGCACTGATCACGTGGCTGATCATGCACTGATCACGTGCCTGATCATGCACTGATCACGTGACTGATCATGCACTGATCACGTGGCTATCATGCACTGATCACCTGGCTGATCATGCACTGATCACGTGGCTGATCATGCACTGATACCGTGACTGAGCATGGACTGATCACATGACTATCATGTAGTGATCACGTGACTTAATGGCGCTGATCATGTGACTGATCATGCGCTGATCATGTTTGCTATCATACACTGATCATGTGCCTCTGGAGGCAATAAACAAAGAGCTGAGTAGGCACGAATCAAACAGTCAGCAGGCAATAATCATGGAACTCAGCTGTGAGGAATCATGCTGCTCAGCTGGCAATAATCAAGCAGCTGAGCAGGCAGGAATTACGCAGCACAGCTGGCAATTGTCAAGCAGATGACAGGCAGGAATCGTGCAGCTCAGCTGGCAATTGTCAAGCAGATGAGCAGACAGTAATCACGCAGCTCAGCAGGCCCAGATCACGTGACTGAGCATGCACTGTTCACGTGGCTGATCATACACTGATCACGTGACTGATCATGCACTGATCACGTGGCTATCATGCACTGATCACGTGGCTGATCATACACTGTTCACGTGGCTGATCATCACTGATCACGTGACTGATCATGCACTGATCACGTGGCTATCATGCACTGATCACGTGGCTGATCATGCACTGATCACGTGGCTGATCATGCACTGATCACGTGGCTGATCATGCACTGATCACGTGACTGATCATGCACTGATCACGTGGCTATCATGCACTGATCACGTGGCTGATCATGCACTGATCACGTGACTGATCATGCACTGATCACGTGGCTGATCATGCACTGATCACGTGACTGATCATGCACTGATCACGTGGCTATCATGCACTGATCACGTGGCTGATCATGCACTGATCACGACTGATCATGCACTGATCACGTCTATATCATGCACTGATCACGTGACTGATCATGCACTGATCACGTGGATGATCATACACTGATCATGTGACTGATCATGCACTGATCACGTGGCTATCATGCACTGATCACGGCTGATCATGCACTGATCACGTAGCTACATGCACTGATCACGTGACTGATCATGCACTGATCACGTGGCTGATCATGCACTGATCACGTGACTATCATGCACTGATCACATGAGTGATCATGCACTGATCACGTGACTGATCATGCACTGATCACGTGGCTATCATGCACTGCTCACGTGGCTGATCATGCAATGATCACGTAGCTACCATGTACTGGTCACGTGACTGATCATGCACTGATCATGGCTGATCATGCACTGATCATGTGGCTGATCATGCACTGATCACGTGACTGATCATGCACTGATCACGTGACTGATCATGCACTGATCACGTGACTGATCATGCACTGATCACGTGCCTGATCATGCACTGATCACGTGACTGATCATGCACTGATCACATGGCTATCATGCACTGATCACGTGGCTGATCATGCACTGATCACGTGGCTGATCATGCACTGATACCGTGACTGAGCATGGACTGATCACATGACTATCATGTAGTGATCACGTGACTTAATGGCGCTGATCATGTGACTGATCATGCACTGATCATGTTTGCTATCATACACTGATCATGTGCCTCTGGAGGCAATAAACAAAGAGCTGAGTAGGCACGAATCAAACAGTCAGCAGGCAATAATCATGGAACTCAGCTGTGAGGAATCATGCTGCTCAGCTGGCAATAATCAAGCAGCTGAGCAGGCAGGAATTACGCAGCACAGCTGGCAATTGTCAAGCAGATGACAGGCAGGAATCGTGCAGCTCAGCTGGCAATTGTCAAGCAGATGAGCAGACAGTAATCACGCAGCTCAGCAGGCCCTGATCACGTGACTGAGCATGCACTGTTCACGTGGCTGATCATACACTGATCACGTGATGATCATGCACTGATCACTTGGATATCATGCACTGATCACGTGGCTGATCATACACTGTTCACGTGTCTGACCATGCACTGATCACGTGGCTGATCATACACTGCTCACGTAACTGATCATGCACTGATCACGTGGCTATCATGCACTGATCACGTGGCTGAACATGCACTGTTCACGTGGCTGATCACACACCTGTCACGTGACATATCATGCACTGATCACGTGGCACTCATGCACTGATCACGTGGCTGATCATACTCTGCTCACGTAACTCATCATGCACACATCACGTGGCTATCATGCACTGCTCACGTGGCTCGTCATGGAATGATCACGTAGCTACCATATACTGGTCACGTGACTGATCATGCACTGATCACGTAAATGATCATGCACTGTTCACGTGACTGATCATGCACTGATCACGTGACTGATCATGCACTGATCACGTGGCTATCATGCACTGCTCACGTGGCTGATCATGCAACGATCACGTAGCAACCATGTACTGGTCACGTGACTGATCATGCACTGATCACGTAATTGATCATGCACTGATCACGTGGCTCATCATGCACTGATCACGTGGCTGATCACACATGTATCACGCTGATCATGCACTGATCACGTGACTGATCATGCACTGATCACGTGACTGATCATGCACTGATCACGTGGCTGATCATGCACTGATCACGTGGCTGATCATGCACTGATCACGTGACTGATCATGCACTGATCACGTGGCTATCATGCACTGATCACGTGGCTGATCATGCACTGATCACGTGACTGATCATGCACTGATCACGTGACTGATCATGCACTGATCACGTGGCTATCATGCACTGATCACGTGGCTGATCATGCACTGATCACGTGGCTGATCATGCACTGATCACGTGACTGATCATGCACTGATCACGTGCTATCATGCACTGATCACGTGGCTGATCATGCACTGATCACGTGGCTGATCATGCACTGATCACGGACTGATCATGCACTGATCACGTGACTGATCACACTGATCACGTGGCTATCATGCACTACTCACGTGGCTGATCATGCAATGATCATGTAGCTACCATGTACTGGTCACGTGACTGATCATACACCCATCAGGTGACTGATCATGCACTGATCACGTGGCTGATCATGCACTGATCACGTGACTGATCATGCACAATCACGTGACTGATCATGCACTGATCACGTGACTGATCATGCACTGATCACGTGGCTGATCATGCACTGATACCGTGACTGAGCATGGACTGATCACATGACTATCATGTAGTGATCACGTGACTTAATGGCGCTGATCATGTGACTGATCATGCGCTGATCATGTTTGCTATCATACACTGATCATGTGCCTCTGGAGGCAATAAACAAAGAGCTGAGTAGGCACGAATCAAACAGTCAGCAGGCAATAATCATGGAACTCAGGTGTGAGGAATCATGCTGCTCAGCTGGCAATAATCAAGCAGCTGAGCAGGCAGGAATTACGCAGCACAGCTGGCAATTGTCAAGCAGATGACAGGCAGGAATCGTGCAGCTCAGCTGGCAATTGTCAAGCAGATGAGCAGACAGTAATCACGCAGCTCAGCAGGCCCTGATCACGTGACTGAGCATGCACTGTTCACGTGGCTGATCATACACTGATCACGTGACTGATCATGCACTGATCACGTGGCTATCATGCACTGATCACGTGGCTGATCATACACTGCCATACGTGCTGATCATGCACTGATCACGTGGCTATCATGCACTGATCACGTGGCTGATCATGCACTGATCACGTGGCTGATCATGCACTGATCACGTGGCTGATCATGCACTGATCACGTGACTGATCATGCACTGATCACGTGGCTGATCATGCACTGATCACGTGGCTATCATGCACTGATCACGTGGCTGATCATGCACTGATCACGTGACTGATCATGCACTGATCACGTGGCTATGATCATGCACTGATCACTGGCTATCATGCACTGATCACGTGGCTGATCATGCACTGATCACGTGACTGATCATGCACTGATCACGTGATATCATGCACTGATCACGTGACTGATCATGCACTGATCACGTGGATGATCATGCACTGATCATGTGACTGATCATGCACTGATCACGTGGCTATCATGCACTGATCACGTGGCTGATCATGCACTGATCACGTGCTATCATGCACTGATCACGTGACTGATCATGCACTGATCACGTGGCTGATCATGCACTGATCACGTGACTGATCATGCACTGATCACGTGACTGATCATGCACTGATCACGTGACTGATCATGCACTGATCACGTGGCTATCATGCACTACTCACGTGGCTGATCATGCAATGATCATGTAGCTACCATGTACTGGTCACGTGACTGATCATACACCCATCAGGTGACTGATCATGCACTGATCACGTGGCTATCATGCACTGATCACGTGACTGATCATGCACTGATCACGTCTATATCATGCACTGATCACGTGACTGATCATGCACTGATCACGTGGATGATCATACACTGATCATGTGACTGATCATGCACTGATCACGTGGCTGATCATGCACTGATACCGTGACTGAGCATGGACTGATCACATGACTATCATGTAGTGATCACGTGACTTAATGGCGCTGATCATGTGACTGATCATGCGCTGATCATGTTTGCTATCATACACTGATCATGTGCCTCTGGAGGCAATAAACAAAGAGCTGAGTAGGCACGAATCAAACAGTCAGCAGGCAATAATCATGGAACTCAGCTGTGAGGAATCATGCTGCTCAGCTGGCAATAATCAAGCAGCTGAGCAGGCAGGAATTACGCAGCACAGCTGGCAATTGTCAAGCAGATGACAGGCAGGAATCGTGCAGCTCAGCTGGCAATTGTCAAGCAGATGAGCAGACAGTAATCACGCAGCTCAGCAGGCCCTGATCACGTGACTGAGCATGCACTGTTCACGTGGCTGATCATACACTGATCACGTGACTGATCATGCACTGATCACGTGGCTATCATGCACTGATCACGTGGCTGATCATACACTGTTCACGTGTCTGACCATGCACTGATCACGTGGCTGATCATACACTGCTCACGTAACTGATCATGCACTGATCACGTGGCTGATCATGCACTGATCACGTGGCTGATCATGCACTGATCACGTGGCTGATCATGCACTGATCACGTGACTGATCATGCACTGATCACTGGCTATCATGCACTGATCACTGGCTATCATGCACTGATCACGTGGCTGATCATGCACTGATCACGTGACTGATCATGCACTGATCACGTGACTGATCATGCACTGATCACGTGGCTATCATGCACTGATCACGTGGCTGATCATGCACTGATCACGTGACTGATCATGCACTGATCACGTGACTGATCATGCACTGATCACGTGACTGATCATGCACTGATCACGTGGCTATCATGCACTGATCACGTGGCTGATCATGCACTGATCACGTAGCTATCATGCACTGATCACGTGACTGATCATGCACTGATCACGTGACTGATCATGCACTGATCACGTGGCTATCATGCACTGATCACGTGGCTGATCATGCACTGATCACGTGACTGATCATGCACTGATCACGTGACTGATCATGCACTGATCACGTGGCTATCATGCACTGATCACGTGGCTGATCATGCACTGATCACGTGGCTGATCATGCACTGATCACGTGACTGATCATGCACTGATCACGTGGCTATCATGCACTGATCACGTGGCTGATCATGCACTGATCACGTGGCTGATCATGCACTGATCATGTGACTGATCATGCACTGATCACGTGGCTATCATGCACTGATCACGTGGCTGATCATGCAATGATCACGGAGCTACCATGCACTGGTCACGTGACTGATCATGCACTGATCACGTAACTGATCATGCACTGATCACGTGACTGATCATGCACTGATCACGTGACTGATCATGCACTGATCACGTGACTGATCATGCACTGATCACGTGGCTATCATGCACTGATCACGTGGCTGATCATGCACTGATCACGTAGCTATCATGTACTGATCACGTGACTGATCATGCACTGATCACGTGACTGATCATGCACTGATCACGTGGCTATCATGCACTGATCACGAGACTGATCATGCACTGATCACGTCTATATCATGCACTGATCACATGACTGATCATGCACTGATCACGTGACTGATCATGCACTGATCACGTGACAGATCATGCACTGATCACGTGGCTGATCATGCACTGATCGTGACTGAGCATGGACTGATCACATGACTATCATGTAGTGATCACGTGACTTAATGGCGCTGATCATGTGACTGATCATGCGCTGATCATGTTTGCTATCATACACTGATCATGTGCCTCTGGAGGCAATAAACAAAGAGCTGAGTAGGCACGAATCAAACAGTCAGCAGGCAATAATCATGGAACTCAGGTGTGAGGAATCATGCTGCTCAGCTGGCAATAATCAAGCAGCTGAGCAGGCAGGAATTACGCAGCACAGCTGGCAATTGTCAAGCAGATGACAGGCAGGAATCGTGCAGCTGCTGGCAATTGTCAAGCAGATGAGCAGACAGTAATCACGCAGCTCAGCAGGCCCAGATCACGTGACTGAGCATGCACTGTTCACGTGGCTGATCATACACTGATCACGTGACTGATCATGCACTGATCACGTGGCTATCATGCACTGATCACGTGGCTGATCATACACTGTTCACGTGTCTGACCATGCACTGATCACGTGGCTGATCATGCACTGATCACGCTGATCATGCACTGATCACGTGGCTGATCATGCACTGATCACGTGGCTGATCATGCACTGATCACGTGGCTGATCATGCACTGATCACGTACTGATCATGCACTGATCACTGGCTATCATGCACTGATCACTGGCTGATCATGCACTGATCACGTGGCTGATCATGCACTGATCACGTGACTGATCATGCACTGATCACGTGACTGATCATGCACTGATCACGTGGCTATCATGCACTGATCACGTGGCTGATCATGCACTGATCACGTGATGATCATGCACTGATCACGTGACTGATCATGCACTGATCACGTGACTGATCATGCACTGATCACGTGGCTATCATGCACTCACGTGGCTGATCATGCAATGATCACGTAGCTACCATGTACTGTCAGTGACTGATCATGCACTGATCACGTGACTGATCATGCACTGATCACGTGGCTATCATGCACTGATCACGTGGCTGATCATGCACTGATCACGTGACTGATCATGCACTGATCACGTGACTGATCATGCACTGATCACGTGGCTATCATGCACTGATCACGTGGCTGATCATGCACTGATCACGTGGCTGATCATGCACTGATCACGTGACTGATCATGCACTGATCACGTATATCATGCACTGATCACGTGGCTGATCATGCACTGATCACGTGGCTGATCATGCACTGATCACGTGACTGATCATGCATGATCACGTGGCTATCATGCACTGATCACGTGACTGATCATGCACTGATCACGGGCTATCATGCACTGATCACGTGACTGATCATGCACTGATCACGTGACTGATCATGCACTGATCACGTGACTGATCATGCACTGATCACGTGGCTGATCATGCACTGATCACGTGACTGATCATGCACTGATCACGTGGCTATCATGCTGCTCACGTGGCTGATCATGCACTGATCACGACTACCATGCACTGATCACGTGACTGATCATGCACTGATCACGTGACTGATCATGCACTGATCACGTGGCTGATCATGCACTGATCACGTGGCTGATCATGCACTGATCACGTGACTGATCATGCACTGATCACGTGACTGATCATGCACTGATCACGTGACTGATCATGCACTGATCACGTGCCTGATCATGCACTGATCACGTGACTGATCATGCACTGATCATGGCTATCATGAACTGATCACGTGGCTGATCATGCACTGATCACGTGGCTGATCATGCACTGATACCGTGACTGAGCATGGACTGATCACATGACTATCATGTAGTGATCACGTGACTTAATGGCTCTGATCATGTGACTGATCATGCACTGATCATGTTTGCTATCATACACTGATCATGTGCCTCTGGAGGCAATAAACAAAGAGCTGAGTAGGCACGAATCAAACAGTCAGCAGGCAATAATCATGGAACTCAGCTGTGAGGAATCATGCTGCTCAGCTGGCAATAATCAAGCAGCTGAGCAGGCAGGAATTACGCAGCACAGCTGGCAATTGTCAAGCAGATGACAGGCAGGAATCGTGCAGCTCAGCTGGCAATTGTCAAGCAGATGAGCAGACAGTAATCACGCAGCTCAGCAGGCCCTGATCACGTGACTGAGCATGCACTGTTCACGTGGCTGATCATACACTGATCACGTGATGATCATGCACTGATCACTTGGATATCATGCACTGATCACGTGGCTGATCATACACTGTTCACGTGTCTGACCATGCACTGATCACGTGGCTGATCATACACTGCTCACGTAACTGATCATGCACTGATCACGTGGCTATCATGCACTGATCACGTGGCTGAACACTGTTCACGTGGCTGATCACACACTGTCACGTGACATATCATGCACTGATCACGTGGCTATCATGCACTGATCACGTGGCTGATCATACACTGCTCATGCTGATCATGCACTGATCACGTGGCTATCATGCACTGATCACGTGGCTGATCATGCACTGATCACGTGACTGACCATGCACTGATCACGTGGCTGATCATGCACTGATCACGTGCTGATCATGCACTGATCACGTGGCTGATCATGCACTGATCACGTGGCTATCATGCACTGATCACGTGGCTGATCATGCACTGATCACGTGACTGATCATGCACTGATCACATGCATGCACTGATCACTGGCTATCATGCACTGATCACGTGGCTGATCATGCACTGATCACGTGACTGATCATGCACTGATCACGTGACTGATCATGCACTGATCACGTGGCTATCATGCACTGATCACGTGGCTGATCATGCACTGATCACGTGGCTGATCATGCACTGATCACATGACTGATCATGCACTGATCACGTGACTGATCATGCACTGATCACGTGGCTATCATGCACTGA
This sequence comes from Bos javanicus, assembly GCF_032452875.1. Taxonomy (NCBI): domain Eukaryota; kingdom Metazoa; phylum Chordata; class Mammalia; order Artiodactyla; family Bovidae; genus Bos; species Bos javanicus. Next base: position 80,380 of record NW_026894161.1, read on the forward strand.
TCACGTGGCTGATCATGCACTGATCACGTGAGCTACCATGTACGGTCACGTTGACTGATCATGCACTGATCACGTGACTGATCATGCACTGATCACGTGGCTATCATGCACTGATCACGTGGCTGATCATGCACTGATCACGTGGCTGATCATGCACTGATCACGTGGCTGATCATGCACTGATCACATGGCTATCATGCACTGATCACGTGGCTGATCATGCACTGATCACGTGGCTGATCATGCACTGATCACGTGACTGATCATGCACTGATCACGTGGCTATCATGCACTGTCCATGACTGATTGTACCAGTCACAGGATGATCATGCACTGATCATGTGACTCATCATGCACTGATCACGTGGCTATCATGCACTGCATATGACCACGCGGCTGATCATGCACTGATCACGTGGCTACCATGCACTGATCACGAGTGATCATGCACTGATCACGTGGCTGATCATGCACTGATCACGTGACTGATCATGCACTGATCAGCGGGTGATCATGCACTGATCAGCGTGGCTGATCATGCACTGATCACGTGGCTATCATGCAGCGTGGCTGATCATGCAATGATCATGTAGCTACCATGTACGGTCACGTGATGATCATACACCCATCAGGTGACTGATCATGCACTGATCCGTGGCTATCATGCACTGATCACGTGACTGATCATGCACTGATCCGCGTCTATATCATGCACACATGATCGCGTGCATGCACTGATCACGTGGATGATCATGCACTGATCATGTGACTGATCATGCACTGATCACGTGGCTGATCATGCACTGATACGTGGCTGATCATGCACTGATCACATGACTGATCATGCAGTGATCACGTGACTTCATGGCGCTGATCATGTGACTGATCATCACCTGATCATGTTTTATCATACACTGATCATGTGCCTGACAACCGTAAAGAGCTGAGTGTACGAATCAAACAGTCAGCAGGCAATAATCATGGAACTCAGGTGTGATCATGCTGCTCAGCTGGCAATGTGAATCAAGCAGCTGATCAGGCAGGAATGCCGCTGACTGATGGTGTCAAGCAGATGACAGGCAGGAATGCGTGCAGCTCAGCTGGCAATTGATCAAGCGATGAGCAGACAGTAATCACAGCTCAGCAGGCCCAGATCACGTGACTGAGCATGCACTGTTCACGTGGCTGATCATGCGCACTCACGTGACTGATCATGCACTGATCACGTGGCTATCATGCACTGATCACGTGGCTGATCATGCACTGATCACGTGTCTGACCATGCACTGATCACGTGGCTGATCATGCACTGCTCACGTAATGATCATGCACTGATCACGTGGCTGATCATGCACTGATCACGTGGCTATAATGCGCATACGTGGCTGATCATACACTGATCAGGCTGATAATGCACTGATCATCACGGCTGATCATGCACTGATCACTGGCTATCATGCACTGATCACGTGATGATCATGCACTGATCACGTGGACTGATCATGCACTGATCACGTGACTGATCATGCACTGATCACGTGGCTATCATGCACTGATCACGTGGCTGATCATACACTGATCACGTGCCTGATCATGCACTGATCACATGGCTGATCATGCACTGATCACGTGACTGATCATGCACTGATCACGTGGCTATCATGCACTGATCACGTGGCTGATCATGCACTGATCATGTAGCTACCATGTGGAAGTCCAGTGACTGATGCACACCCATCACGTAACTGATCATGCACTGATCACGTGGCTGATCATGCACTGATCACGTGGCTGATCATGTACATGATGCACTGGTGTGCAGATCACGTAGCTGTCATGCACTGATCACGTGGCTATCATGCACTGATCACGTGGCTGATCATGCACTGATCACGTGGATGATCGCACTGATCACGTGACTGATCATGCACTGATCACGTGGCTGATCATGCACTGATCACGTGACTGATCATGCACTGATCACGGGACTGATCATGCACTGATCATGTGACTGATCATGCACTGATCACGTGGCTATCATGCACTGCTCACGTGGCTGATCATGCACTGATCACGGAGCACCTGTGTCTCTGCTGGTCATGGTGATACGCCACTGATCACGTAATTGATCATGCACTGATCACGTGACTGATCATGCACTGATCACGTGACTGATCATGCACTGATCACGTGACTGATCATGCACTGATCACGTGGCTATCATGCACTGCTCACGTGGCTGATCATGCAATGATCACGTGGCTACCATGCACTGGTCACGTGACTGATCATGCACTGATCACGTGGCTGATCATGCACTGATCACGTGGCTATCATGCACTGATCACGTGGCTGATCATCTGATCACGTGACTGATCATGCACTGATCACGCTGATCATGCACTGATCACGTGACTGATCATGCACTGATCACCTGACTGATCATGCACTGATCACGTGACTGATCATGCACTGATCACGTGGCTGATCATGAACTGATCACGTGCGATCATGCACTGATCACGTGGCTGATCATGCACTGATCCGTGACTGAGCATGGACTGATCACATGACTATCATGTAGTGATCACGTGACTTAATGGCGCTGATCATGTGACTGATCATGCGCTGATCATGTTTGCTATCATACACTGATCATGTGCCTCTGGAGGCAATAAACAAAGAGCTGAGTAGGCACAATCAAACAGTCAGCAGGCAATAATCATGGAACTCAGGTGTGAGGAATCATGCTGCTCAGCTGGCAATAATCAAGCAGCTGAGCAGGCAGGATTACGCAGCACAGCTGGCAATTGTCAAGCAGATGACAGGCAGGAATCGTGCAGCTCAGCTGGCTGTCAAGCAGATGAGCAGACAGTAATCACGCAGCTCAGCAGGCCCAGATCACGTGACTGAGCATGCACTGTTCACGTGGCTGATCATACACTGATCACGTGATGATCATGCACTGATCACTTGGATATCATGCACTGATCACGTGGCTGATCATGCTGTTCACGTGTCTGACCATGCACTGATCACGTGGCTGATCATACACTGCTCACGTAACTGATCATGCACTGATCACGTAAATATCATGCACTGATCACGTGGCTGAACATGCACTGTTCGTGGCTGATCACACGCCTGTCACGTGACTATCATGCACTGATCACATGGCACTCGCAGATCACGTGGCTGATCATGCTCTGATCGCATGACTCATCGCACATCCACGTGGCTATCATGCACTGCTCACGTGGCTTTCGTCATGGAATGATCATGCTACCATGATACTGGTCACGTGACTGATCATGCACAGATCACGTAAATGATCATGCACTGATCACGTGACTGATCATGCTGATCACGTGACTGATAATGCACTGATCCATTGGCTATCATGCACTGCTCACGTGGCTGATCATGCAGCGATCGCGTAGCAACCATGTACTGGTCGTGACTGATCATGCACTGATCACGTAATTGATCATGCACTGATCAGCGTGGCTCATCATGCACTGATCACGTGGCTGATCACACATGTATCACGTGACTGATCATGCACTGATCACGTGGCTCATGTACTGATCGCGTGGCTATCATGCACTGATCACGTGGATATCATGCCTGATCACGTTGGCTGATCACACTGATATCACATGACTGATCGCGCGATCTCGTGGCTATCATGCGTGATCACGTGGCGCTATCATGCACTGATCACAGCGGCTGATCGCAGGCAGATGCGTAGCTTACATGTACTGGTCACGTGACTGATCATGCACTGATCACGTAATTGATCATGCACTGATCATGTGACTGATCATGCACTGTTCACGTGAGTGATCATGCACTGATCACATATCCACTGATCGTGGCTATCATGATCACGTGACTGATCATGCACTGATCACGTAGCTATCATATACTGGTCATTGACTGATCATGCACTGATCACGTAATTGGTCATGCACTGATCATGTGGCTGATCGTAAATGATCACGTGGCTGATCGTGCAAATCCATTGATGATCATGCACTGATCACGTGACTGATGTGCTGCGTCACGTGGCTATCATGCACTGATCACATGATCTGGTCATACGCCTGATCACGCGTGCCTGGTCATGTGCAGATCACATGACTGATCATACTGATCAACGTGACTGATGCATGCACTGATCACGTGTGGCTATCATGCACTACTCACGTGGCTGATCATGCACTGATCATGTAGCTACCATGTGCCGGTCACGTGACTGATCACACACGATCACGTGACTGATCATGCACTGATCACGTGGCTATCATGCACTGATCACGTGGCTGATCATGCACTGATCACGTGCCTGATCATGCACTGATCACGTGACTATCATGCACTGATCACGCTTCTCATGAACTGATCACGTGGCTGATCATGCACTGATCATGGCTGATCATGCACTGATCACGTGACTGATCATGCACTGATCACGTGACTGATCATGCACTGATCACGTGGCTATCATGCACTGCTCACGTGGCTGATCATGCAATGATCACGTAGCTACCATGTACTGTCACGTGATGATCATGCACTGATCACGTGACTGATCATGCACTGATCACGTGGCTGATCATGCACTGATCACGTGACTGATCATGCACTGATCACGTGGCTATCATGCACTGATCACGTGACTGATCATGCACTGATCACGTGGCTGATCATGCACTGATCACGTGACTGATCATGCACTGATCACGTGGCTGATCATGCACTGATCACTATCATGCACTGTCATCATGCACTGATCACGTGACTGATCATGCACTGATCACGTGGCTATCATGCACTACTCACGTGGCTGATCATGCAATGATCATGTAGCTACCATGTACAGGTCACGTGACTGATCATACACCCATCAGGTGCGGATCATGCACTGATCACGTGGCTATCATGCACTGATCACGTGGCTGATCATGCACTGATCACGTGCCTGGTCATGCACTGATCACATGACTGATCATGCACTGATCACGTGACTGATCATGAACTGATCACTGGCTGATCATGCACTGATCACGTGGCTGATCATGCACTGATACCGTGACTGAGCATGGACTGATCACATGACTATCATGTAGTGATCACGTGACTTAATGGCGCTGATCATGTGACTGATCATGCGCTGATCATGTTTGCTATCATACACTGATCATGTGCCTCTGGAGGCAATAAACAAAGAGCTGAGTAGGCACGAATCAAACAGTCAGCAGGCAATAATCATGGAACTCAGCTGTGAGGAATCATGCTGCTCAGCTGGCAATAATCAAGCAGCTGAGCAGGCAGGAATTACGCAGCACAGCTGGCAATTGTCAAGCAGATGACAGGCAGGAATCGTGCAGCTCAGCTGGCAATTGTCAAGCAGATGAGCAGACAGTAATCACGCAGCTCAGCAGGCCCAGATCACGTGACTGAGCATGCACTGTTCACGTGGCTGATCATACACTGATCACGTGACTGATCATGCACTGATCACGTGGCTATCATGCACTGATCACGTGGCTGATCATACACTGTTCACGTGACTGATCATGCACTGATCACGTGGCTATCATGCACTGATCACGTGGCTGATCATGCACTGATCACGTGGCTGATCATGCACTGATCACGTGGCTGATCATGCACTGATCACGTGACTGATCATGCACTGATCACGTGGCTGATCATGCACTGATCACGTGGCTATCATGCACTGATCACGTGGCTGATCATGCACTGATCACGTGACTGATCATGCACTGATCACTGGCTATCATGCACTGATCACGTGGCTGATCATGCACTGATCACGTGGCTGATCATGCACTGATCACGTGACTGATCATGCACTGATCACGTCTATATCATGCACTGATCACGTGACTGATCATGCACTGATCACGTGGCTGATCATGCACTGATCACGTGACTGATCATGCACTGATCACGTGGCTATCATGCACTGATCACGTGGACTGATCATGCACTGATCACGTGGCTATCATGCACTGATCACGTGACTGATCATGCACTGATCACGTGGCTGATCATGCACTGATCACGTGGCTGATCATGCACTATCAACGTGACTGATCATGCACTGATCACGTGACTGATCATGCACTGATCACGTGGCTATCATGCACTACTCACGTGGCTGATCATGCAATGATCATGTAGCTACCATGTACAGGTCACGTGACTGATCATACACCCATCAGGTGACTGATCATGCACTGATCACGTGGCTATCATGCACTGATCACGTGGCTGATCATGCACTGATCACGTGCCTATATCATGCACTGATCACGTGACTGATCATGCACTGATCACGTGGCTGATCATGCACTGATCACGTGACTGATCATGCACTGATCACGTGGCTGATCATGCACTGATACCGTGACTGAGCATGGACTGATCACATGACTATCATGTAGTGATCACGTGACTTAATGGCGCTGATCATGTGACTGATCATGCACTGATCATGTTTGCTATCATACACTGATCATGTGCCTCTGGAGGCAATAAACAAAGAGCTGAGTAGGCACGAATCAAACAGTCAGCAGGCAATAATCATGGAACTCAGCTGTGAGGAATCATGCTGCTCAGCTGGCAATAATCAAGCAGCTGAGCAGGCAGGAATTACGCAGCACAGCTGGCAATTGTCAAGCAGATGACAGGCAGGAATCGTGCAGCTCAGCTGGCAATTGTCAAGCAGATGAGCAGACAGTAATCACGCAGCTCAGCAGGCCCTGATCACGTGACTGAGCATGCACTGTTCACGTGGCTGATCATACACTGATCACGTGACTATCATGCACTGATCGTGGCTGATCATGCACTGATCACGTGGCTGATCATGCACTGATCACGTGGCTATCATGCACTGATCACGTGGCTGATCATGCACTGATCACGTGTCTGATCATGCACTGATCACGTGGCTGATCATGCACTGCTCATCAGTAACTGATCATGCACTGATCACGTGGCTGATCATGCACTGATCACGTGGCTATCATGCACTGATCACGTGGCTGATCACTGATCACGTGACTGATCATGCACTGATCACTGGCTATCATGCACTCATCACTGGCTACTCATGCACTGATCACGTGGCTGATCATACACTGATCACGTGACTGATCATGCACTGATCACGTGGCTATCATGCACTGATCACGTGACTGACATGCACTGATCACGTGGCTGATCATGCACTGATCACGTGACTGATCATGCACTGATCACGTGGCTATCATGCACTGATCACGTGCTGATCATGCACTGATCACGTGGCTACCATGCATCACGTGCTGATCATGCACTGATCACGTGGCTGATCATGCACTGATCACGTGGCTGATCATGCACTGATCACGTGACTGATCATGCACTGATCACGTGACTGATCATACTGATCACGTGGCTGATCATGCACTGATCACGTGGCTGATCATGCACTGATCACGTGCTGATCATGCACTGATCACGTGACTGATCATGCACTGATCACGTTGATCATGCACTGATCACGTGGCTGATCATGCACTGATCACGTGGCTGATCATGCACTGATCACGTGTGATCATGCACTGATCACGTGACTGATCATGCACTGATCACGTGGCTGATCATGCACTGATCACGTGGCTGATCATGCACTGATCACGTGCCTGATCATGCACTGATCATGACTGATCATGCACTGATCACGTGACTGATCATGCACTGATCACGTGGCTATCATGCACTACTCACGTGGCTGATCATGCAATGATCATGTAGCTACCATGTACAGGTCACGTGACTGATCATACACCCATCAGGTGACTGATCATGCACTGATCACGTGGCTGATCATGCACTGATCACGTGACTGATCATGCACTGATCACGTGACTGATCATGCACTGATCACATGGCTATCATGCACTGATCACGTGGCTGATCATGCACTGATCACGTGGCTGATCATGCACTGATACCGTGACTGAGCATGGACTGATCACATGACTATCATGTAGTGATCACGTGACTTAATGGCGCTGATCATGTGACTGATCATGCACTGATCATGTTTGCTATCATACACTGATCATGTGCCTCTGGAGGCAATAAACAAAGAGCTGAGTAGGCACGAATCAAACAGTCAGCAGGCAATAATCATGGAACTCAGCTGTGAGGAATCATGCTGCTCAGCTGGCAATAATCAAGCAGCTGAGCAGGCAGGAATTACGCAGCACAGCTGGCAATTGTCAAGCAGATGACAGGCAGGAATCGTGCAGCTCAGCTGGCAATTGTCAAGCAGATGAGCAGACAGTAATCACGCAGCTCAGCAGGCCCTGATCACGTGACTGAGCATGCACTGTTCACGTGGCTGATCATACGATCACGTGATGATCATGCACTGATCACTTGGATATCATGCACTGATCACGTGGCTGATCATACACTGTTCACGTGTCTGACCATGCACTGATCACGTGGCTGATCATACACTGCTCACGTAACTGATCATGCACTGATCACGTGGCTATCATGCACTGATCACGTGGCTGAACATGCACTGTTCACGTGGCTGATCACACACTGTCACGTGACATATCATGCACTGATCACGTGGCACTCATGCACTGATCACGTGGCTGATCATACTCTGCTCACGTAACTCATCATGCACATCACGTGGCTATCATGCACTGCTCACGTGGCTGTCATGGAATGATCACGTAGCTACCATATACTGGTCACGTGACTGATCATGCACAGATCACGTAAATGATCATGCACTGTTCACGTGACTGATCATGCTGATCACGTGACTGATCATGCACTGATCACGTGGCTATCATGCACTGCTCACGTGGCTGATCATGCGATCACGTAGCAACCATGTACTGGTCACGTGACTGATCATGCACTGATCACGTAATTGATCCTGCACTGATCACGTGGCTCATCATGCACTGATCACGTGGCTGATCACATGTATCACGTGACTGATCATGCACTGATCACGTGGCTATCATGCACTGATCACGTGGCTATCGCACTGCACTGATCAGCGGCTGATCATGCACAATGATCACGTGGCTATCATGCACTGTCACGTGACTGATCATGCACTGATCACGTGGCTGATCATGCACTGATCACGTGGCTGATCATGCATATCACGTGACTGATCATGCACTGATCACGTGACTGATCATGCACTGATCACGTGGCTATCATGCACTCACGTGGCTGATCATGCAATGATCACGTAGCTACCATGCACTGATCACGTGACTGATCATGCACTGATCATGGTGATCATGCACTGATCACGTGGCTGATCATGCACTGATCACGTGGCTGATCATGCACTGATCACGTGACTGATCATGCACTGATCACGTGACTGATCATGCACTGATCACGTGGCTATCATGCACTGATCACGTGGCTGATCATGCACTGATCACGTGGCTGATCATGCACTGATCACATGACTGATCATGCACTGATCACGTGACTGATCATGCACTGATCACGTGGCTATCATGCACTGATCACGTGGCTGATCATGCACTGATCATGTAGCTACCATGTACTGGTCACGTGACTGATCATACACTGATCACGTGACTGATCATGCACTGATCACGTGGCTATCATGCACTGATCACGTGGCTGATCATGCACTGATCACGTGACTGATCATGCACTGATCACGTGACTGATCATGCACTGATCACGTGGCTATCATGCACTGATCACGTGGCTGATGATCATGCACTGATCACGTGGCTGATCATGCACTGATCACGTGACTGATCATGCACTGATCACGTGACTGATCATGCACTGATCACGTGGCTATCATGCACTGATCACGTGGCTGATCATGCACTGATCATGCCTTCCATGTACTGGTCACGTGACTGATCATACACTGTCAGTGACTGATCATGCACTGATCACGTGGCTATCATGCACTGATCCGCGGACTGATCATGCACTGATCACGTCTATATCATGCACTGATCACATGACTGATCATGCACTGATCACGTGGCTGATCATGCACTGATCACGTGACTGATCATGCACTGATCACGTGGCTGATCATGCACTGATCACGTGACTGATCATGCACTGATCACGTGGCTGATCATGCACTGATCACGTGACTGATCATGCACTGATCACGTGGCTATCATGCACTGATCACGTGGCTGATCATGCACTGATCATGCTTCACATGTACTGGTCACGTGACTGATCATGCACTGATCACGTGACTGATCATGCACTGATCACGTGGCTGATCATGCACTGATCACGTGGCTGATCGCACTGATCACGTGACTGATCATGCACTGATCACGTGACTGATCATGCACTGATCACGTGGCTATCATGCACTGATCACGTGGCTGATCATGCACTGATCACGTGGCTGATCATGCACTGATCACGTGACTGATCATGCACTGATCACGTGACTGATCATGCACTGATCACGTGGCTATCATGCACTGCTCACGTGGCTGATCATGCAATGATCACGTAGCTACCATGTACTGGTCACGTGACTGATCATGCACTGATCACGTGACTGATCATGCACTGATCACGTGGCTATCATGCACTGATCACGTGGCTGATCATGCACTGATCACGTAGCTATCATGCACTGATCACGTGACTGATCATGCACTGATCACGTGACTGATCATGCACTGATCACGTGACTGATCATGCACTGATCACGTGGCTGATCATGCACTGATCACGTGACTGATCATGCACTGATCACATGACTGATCATGCACTGATCACGTGATGATCATGCACTGATCACGTGCTATCATGCACTGATCACGTGGCTGATCATGCACTGATACCGTGACTGAGCATGGACTGATCACATGACTATCATGTAGTGATCACGTGACTTAATGGCGCTGATCATGTGACTGATCATGCACTGATCATGTTTGCTATCATACACTGATCATGTGCCTCTGGAGGCAATAAACAAAGAGCTGAGTAGGCACGAATCAAACAGTCAGCAGGCAATAATCATGGAACTCAGCTGTGAGGAATCATGCTGCTCAGCTGGCAATAATCAAGCAGCTGAGCAGGCAGGTGCCAGCACAGCTGGCAATTGTCAAGCAGATGACAGGCAGGAATCGTGCAGCTCAGCTGGCAATTGTCAAGCAGATGAGCAGACAGTAATCACGCAGCTCAGCAGGCCTGATCACGTGACTGAGCATGCACTGTTCACGTGGCTGATCATACACTGATCACGTGATGATCATGCACTGATCACTTGGATATCATGCACTGATCACGTGGCTGATCATACACTGTTCACGTGTCTGACCATGCACTGATCACGTGGCTGATCATACACTGCTCACGTAACTGATCATGCACTGATCACGTGGCTATCATGCACTGATCACGTGGCTGAACATGCACTGTTCACGTGGCTGATCACACACCTGTCACGTGACATATCATGCACTGACACGTGGCACTCATGCACTGATCACGTGGCTGATCATACTCTGCTCACGTAACTCATCATGCACACATCACGTGGCTATCATGCACTGCTCACGTGGCTCGTCATGGAATGATCACGTAGCTACCATATACTGGTCACGTGACTGATCATGCACAGATCACGTAAATGATCATGCACTGTTCACGTGACTGATCATGTACTGATCACGTGACTGATCATGCACTGATCACGTGGCTATCATGCACTGCACGTGGCTGATCATGCACGATCACGTAGCAACCATGTACTGGTCACGTGACTGATCATGCACTGATCACGTAATTGATCATGCACTGATCACGTGGCTCATCATGCACTGATCACGTGGCTGATCACACATGATCACGTGACTGATCATGCACTGATCGTGACTCTCATGCACTGATCACGTGGCTGATCATGCACTGATCACGTGGCTGATCACACACTATCACATGACATCATGCACTGATCACGTGGCTGATCATGCACTGATCACGTGGCTATCATGCACTGATCACGTGCTGGCTGATCGCACTGATCACGTGGCTATCATGCACTGATCACGTGACTGATCATGCACTGATCACGTAACTGATCATGCACTGATCACGTGACTGATCATGCACTGATCACGTGGCTGATCATGCACTGATCACGTGACTGATCATGCACTGATCACGTGGCTATCATGCACTGATCACGTGGCTGATCATGCAATGATCACGTAGCTACCATGTACTGGTCACGTGACTGATCATGCACTGATCACGTGACTGATCATGCACTGATCACGTGGCTGATCATGCACTGATCACGTGGCTGATCATGCACTGATCACGTGACTGATCATGCACTGATCACGTGACTGATCATGCACTGATCACGTGACTGATCATGCACTGATCACGTGCCTGATCATGCACTGATCACGTGACTGATCATGCACTGATCACATAGCTATCATGCACTGATCACGTGGCTGATCATGCACTGATCACGTGGCTGATCATGCACTGATACCGTGACTGAGCATGGACTGATCACATGACTATCATGTAGTGATCACGTGACTTAATGGCGCTGATCATGTGACTGATCATGCACTGATCATGTTTGCTATCATACACTGATCATGTGCCTCTGGAGGCAATAAACAAAGAGCTGAGTAGGCACGAATCAAACAGTCAGCAGGCAATAATCATGGAACTCAGCTGTGAGGAATCATGCTGCTCAGCTGGCAATAATCAAGCAGCTGAGCAGGCAGGAATTACGCAGCACAGCTGGCAATTGTCAAGCAGATGACAGGCAGGAATCGTGCAGCTCAGCTGGCAATTGTCAAGCAGATGAGCAGACAGTAATCACGCAGCTCAGCAGGCCCTGATCACGTGACTGAGCATGCACTGTTCACGTGGCTGATCATACACTGATCACGTGATGATCATGCACTGATCACTTGGATATCATGCACTGATCACGTGGCTGATCATACACTGTTCACGTGTCTGACCATGCACTGATCACGTGGCTGATCATACACTGCTCACGTAACTGATCATGCACTGATCACGTGGCTATCATGCACTGATCACGTGGCTGAACATGCACTGTTCACGTGGCTGATCACACTGTCACGTGACATATCATGCACTGATCACGTGGCACTCATGCACTGATCACGTGGCTGATCATACTCTGCTCACGTAACTCATCATGCACACATCACGTGGCTATCATGCACTGCTCACGTGGCTCGTCATGGAATGATCACGTAGCTACCATATACTGGTCACGTGACTGATCATACAGATCAAATGATCATGCACTGTTCACGTGACTGATCATGCACTGATCACGTGACTGATCATGCACTGATCACGTGGCTATCATGCTCTGCTCGTGGCTGATCATGGCGATCGTAGCAACCATGTATGGTCACGTGACTGATCATGCACTGATCACGTGGCTGATCATGCACTGATCACGTGGCTGATCATGCACTGATCACGTGGCTGATCACACTGTCACGTGACTATCATGCACTGATCACGTGGCTCTCATGCACTGATCACGTGGCTGATCACACTGATCACGTGACTGATCATGCACTGATCACGTGGCTGATCATGCACTGATCACGTGACTGATCATGCACTGATCATGGCTATCATGCACTGATCACGTGACTGATCATGCACTGATCACGTAACTGATCATGCACTGATCACGTGACTGATCATGCACTGATCACGTGACTGATCATGCACTGATCACGTGGCTATCATGCACTGATCACGTGGCTGATCATGCACTGATCACGTAGCTACCATGTACTGGTCACGTGACTGATCATGCACTGATCACGTGACTGATCATGCACTGATCACGTGGCTGATCATGCACTGATCACGTGGCTGATCATGCACTGATCACGTGACTGATCATGCACTGATCACGTGGCTGATCATGCACTGATCACGTGGCTGATCATGCACTGATCACGTGGCTATCATGCACTGATCACGTGGCTGATCACACACTATCACATGACTGATCATGCACTGATCGTGGCTATCATGCACTGATCACGTGGCTATCATGCACTGATCACGTGACTGATCATGCAATGATCATGCGTAGCTATCATGCACTGATCACGTGACTGATCATGCACTGATCACGTGACTGATCATGCACTGATCACGTGGCATCATGCACTGATCACGTGACTGATCATGCACTGATCAGTGACTGATCATGCACTGATCACGTGGCTATCATGCACTGATCACGTGGCTGATCATGCACTGATCACGTAGCTATCATGCACTGATCACGTGACTGATCATGCACTGATCACGTAATTGATCATGCACTGATCACGTGGCTGATCATGCACTGATCACGTGGCTGATCATGCACTGATCACGTGACTGATCATGCACTGATCACGTGACTGATCATGCACTGATCACGTGGCTATCATGCACTGATCACGTGGCTGATCATGCACTGATCACGTGGCTGATCATGCACTGTTACATGACTGATCATGCACTGATCACGTGACTGATCATGCACTGATCACGTGGCTATCATGCACTACTCACGTGGCTGATCATGCACTGATCACGTAGCTACCATGTACGAGTCACGTGACTGATCATGCACTGATCAGTGTGATCATGCACTGATCACGTGGCTATCATGCACTGATCACGTGGCTGATCATGCACTGATCACGTGACTGATCATGCACTGATCACGTGACTGATCATGCACTGATCACGTGGCTATCATGCACTGATCACGTGGCTGATCATGCACTGATCACGTGGCTGATCATGCACTGATCACGTGACTGATCATGCACTGATCACGTGACTATCATGCACTGATCACGTGGCTATCATGCACTGATCACGTGGCTGATCATGCACTGATCACGTGCTATCATGCACTGATCACGTGACTGATCATGCACTGATCACGTGACTGATCATGCAATCCGTGGCTATCGCACTGATCACGTGGCTGATCATGCACTGATCACGTAGCTATCACACTGATCACGTGACTGATCATGCACTGATCACGTGGCTCATGCACTGATCACGTGACTGATCATGCACTGATCACGTGGCTGATCATGCACTGATCACGTGGCTGATCATGCACTGATCACGTGACTGATCATGCACTGATCACGTGGCTGATCATGCACTGATCACGTGGCTATCATGCACTGATCACGTGGCTGATCATGTGATCACGTAGCTACATGTACTGGTCACGTGACTGATCATGCACTGATCACGTGACTGATCATGCACTGATCACGTGGCTGATCATGCACTGATCACGTGGCTGATCATGCACTGATCACGTGCCTGATCATGCACTGATCACGTGACTGATCATGCACTGATCACGTGGCTGATCATGCACTGATCACGTGGCTGATCATGCACTGATCATGGCTGATCATGCACTGATCACGTGGCTGATCATGCACTGATCACGTGGCTGATCATGCACTGATCACGTGACTGATCATGCACTGATCACGTGGCTATCATGCACTGATCACGTGGCTGATCATGCACTGCACGTGGCTGATCATGCACTGATCACGTGACTGATCATGCACTGATCACGTGGCTATCATGCACTATCACGTGGCTGATCATGCAATGATCATGTAGCTACCATGTACTGTCACGTGACTGATCATGCACTGATCACGTGACTGATCATGCACTGATCACGTGGCTATCATGCACTGATCACGTGGCTGATCATGCACTGATCACGTGCCTATCATGCACTGATCACGTGACTGATCATGCACTGATCACGTGCTGATCATGCACTGATCACGTGACTGATCATGCACTGATCACGTGGCTGATCATGCACTGATACCGTGACTGATCATGGACTGATCACATGACTATCATGTAGTGATCACGTGACTTAATGGCACTGATCATGTGACTGATCATGCACTGATCATGTTTGCTATCATACACTGATCATGTGCCTCTGGAGGCAATGAACAAAGAGCTGAGTAGCACGATCAAACAGTCAGCAGGCAATAATCATGGAACTCAGGTGTGAGGAATCATGCTGCTCAGCTGGCAATAATCAAGCAGCTGAGCAGGCAGGAATTACGCAGCACAGCTGGCAATTGTCAAGCAGATGACAGGCAGGAATCGTGCAGCTCAGCTGGCAATTGTCAAGCAGATGAGCAGACAGTAATCACGCAGCTCAGCAGGCCCTGATCACGTGACTGAGCATGCACTGTTCACGTGGCTGATCATACACTGATCACGTGCTGATCATGCACTGATCACGTGGCTATCATGCACTGATCACGTGGCTGATCATGCACTGATCACGTGTCTGACCATGCACTGATCACGTGGCTGATCATGCACTGATCACGTAACTGATCATGCACTGATCACGTGGCTGATCATGCACTGATCACGTGGCTATCATGCACTGATCACGTGGCTGATCATGCACTGATCACGTGACTGATCATGCACTGATCACGTGGCTATCATGCACTGATCACGTGGCTATCATGCACTGATCACGTGGCTGATCATGCACTGATCACGTGACTGATCATGCACTGATCACGTGGCTATCATGCACTGATCACATGACTGATCATGCACTGATCACGTGGATGATCATACACTGATCATCGTGACTGATCATGCACTGATCACGTGGCTATCATGAACTACTCTCACGTGGCTGATCATGCAATGATCACGTAGCTACCATGTACTGGTCACGTGACTGATCATGCACCCATCAGGTGACTGATCATGCACTGATCACGTGGCTATCATGCACTGATCACGTGACTGATCATGCACTGATCACGTCTATATCATGCACTGATCACATGACTGCATGCACTGATCACGTGGATGATCATACACTGATCTTGTGACAGATCATGCACTGATCACGTGGCTGATCATGCACTGATACGTGACTGAGCATGACTGATCACATGACTATCATGTAGTGATCACGTGACTTAATGCACTGATCATGTGACTGATCATGCACTGATCATGTTTGCTATCATACACTGATCATGTGCCTCTGGATAAACAAAGAGCTGAGTAGGCACGAATCAAACAGTCAGCAGGCAATAATCATGGAACTCAGTGTGAGGAATCATGCTGCTCAGCTGGCAATAATCAAGCAGCTGAGCAGGCAGGAATTACGCAGCACAGCTGGCAATTGTCAAGCAGATGACAGGCAGGAATCGTGCAGCTCAGCTGGCAATTGTCAAGCAGATGAGCAGACAGTAATCACGCAGCTCAGCAGGCCCTGATCACGTGACTGATCATGCACTGATCACGTGGCTGATCATGCACTGATCACGTGATGATCATGCACTGATCACGTGGATATCATGCACTGATCACGTGGCTGATCATGCACTGATCACGTGACTGATCATGCACTGATCACGTGGCTGATCATGCACTGATCACGTGGCTATCATGCACTGATCACGTGGCTGATCATGCACTGATCACGTGCTGATCATGCACTGATCACGTGACTGATCATGCACTGATCACGTGGCTATCATGCACTGATCACGTGGCTGATCATGCATGATCACGTAGCTACCATGCACTGATCACGTGACTGATCATGCACTGATCACGTGACTGATCATGCACTGATCACGTGACTATCATGCACTGATCACGTGGTGATCATGCACTGATCACGTGGCTATCATGCACTGATCACGTGGCTGATCATGCATGATCACGCAGCTGATCATGCACTGATCACGTGACTATCATGCACTGATCACGTGATGATCATGCACTGATCACGTCTATCATGCACTGATCACATGACTGACCATGCACTGATCACGTGGCTGATCATACACTGATCACGTGACTGATCATGCACTGATCACGTGGCTGATCATGCACTGATACGTGACTGATCATGGACTGATCACATGACTATCATGCACTGATCACGTGACTTAATGCACTGATCATGTGACTGATCATGCACTGATCATGTTTGCTATCATACACTGATCATGTGCCTCTGGAGGCAATAAACAAAGAGCTGAGTAGGCACGAATCAAACAGTCAGCAGGCATAATCATGAACTCAGCTGTGAGGAATCATGCTGCTCACTGGCATAATCAAGCAGCTGAGCAGGCAGGAATCACGCAGCACAGCTGGCAATTGTCAAGCAGATGACAGGCAGGAATCGTGCAGCTCAGCTGGCAATTGTCAAGCAGATGAGCAGACAGTAATCACGCAGCTCAGCAGGCCCTGATCACGTGACTGATCATGCACTGATCACGTGGCTGATCATGCACTGATCACGTGACTGATCATGCACTGATCACGTGGATCATGCACTGATCACGTGGCTATCATGCACTGATCACGTGGCTGATCATGCATGATCACGTGGCTATCATGCACTGATCACGTCTGATCATGCACTGATCACGTGGCTATCATGCACTGATCACGTGCTGATCATGCATGATCACGTAATCATGCACTCACGTGCTGATCATGCACTGATCACGTGATCATGCACTGATCACGTGCTGATCATGCACTGATCACGTGGCTGATCATGCACTGATCACGTGGATCATGCACTGATCACGTACTATCATGCACTGATCACGTGCTATCATGCACTGATCACGTGGCTGATCATGCACTGATCACGTGGCTGATCATGCACTGATCACGTGACTGATCATGCACTGATCACGTGACTGATCATGCACTGATCACGTGGCTATCATGCACTGCTCACGTGGCTGATCATGCCATGATCACGCAGCTACCATGTACTGGTCACGTGACTGATCATGCACTGATCACGTGACTGATCATGCACTGATCACGTGGCTATCATGCACTACTCACGTGGCTGATCATGCAATGATCATGTAGCTACCATGTACAGGTCACGTGAATGAACATACACCCATCAGGTGACTGATCATGCACTGATCACGTGGCTATCATGCACTGATCACGTGACTGATCATGCACTGATCACGTCTATATCATGCACTGATCACATGACTGATCATGCACTGATCACGTGGATGATCATACACTGATCTTGTGACAGATCATGCACTGATCACGTGGCTGATCATGCACTGATACCGTGACTGAGCATGGACTGATCACATGACTATCATGTAGTGATCACGTGACTTAATGGCACTGATCATGTGACTGATCATGCGCTGATCATGTTTGCTATCATACACTGATCATGTGCCTCTGGAGGCAATAAACAAAGAGCTGAGTAGGCACGAATCAAACAGTCAGCAGGCAATAATCATGGAACTCAGGTGTGAGGAATCATGCTGCTCAGCTGGCAATAATCAAGCAGCTGAGCAGGCAGGAATTACGCAGCACAGCTGGCAATTGTCAAGCAGATGACAGGCAGGAATCGTGCAGCTCAGCTGGCAATTGTCTAGCAGATGAGCAGACAGTAATCACGCAGCTCAGCAGGCCCTGATCACGTGACTGAGCATGCACTGATCACGTGGCTGATCATACACTGATCACGTGATGATCATGCACTGATCACGTGGCTATCATGCACTGATCACGTGGCTGATCATGCACTGATCACGTGACTGATCATGCACTGATCACGTGGCTGATCATGCACTGATCACGTGGCTATCATGCACTGATCACGTGGCTGATCATGCACTGATCACGCAGCTATCATGCACTGGTCACGTGACTGATCATGCACTGATCACGTGGCTATCATGCACTGATCACGTGGCTGATCATGCACTGATCACGTAGCTACCATGTACTGATCACGTGACTGATCATGCACTGATCACGTGACTGATCATGCACTGATCACGTGACTGATCATGCACTGATCACGTGCTGATCATGCACTGATCACGTGGCTATCATGCACTGATCACGTGGCTGATCATGCCATGATCACGCAGCTATCATGCACTGGTCACGTGACTGATCATGCACTGATCACGTGACTGATCATGCACTGATCACGTCTATAACATGCACTGATCACATGACTGATCATGCACTGATCACGTGGATGATCATACACTAATCACGTGACAGATCATGCACTGATCACGTGGCTGATCATGCACTGATCACGTGACTGATCATGCACTGATCACATGACTATCATGCAGTGATCACGTGACTTAATGCGCTGATCATGTGACTGATCATGCACTGATCATGTTTGCTATCATACACTGATCATGTGCCTCTGGAGGCAATAAACAAAGAGCTGAGTAGGCACGAATCAAACAGTCAGCAGGCAATAATCATGGAACTCAGGTGTGAGGAATCATGCTGCTCAGCTGGCAATAATCAAGCAGCTGAGCAGGCAGGAATCATGCAGCACAGCTGGCAATTGTCAAGCAGATGACAGGCAGGAATCGTGCAGCTCAGCTGGCAATTGTCAAGCAGATGAGCAGACAGTAATCACGCAGCTCAGCAGGCCCTGATCACGTGACTGATCATGCACTGATCACGTGGCTGATCATGCACTGATCACGTGACTGATCATGCACTGATCACGTGGCTGATCATGCACTGATCACGTGGCTATCATGCACTGATCACGTGGCTGATCATGCACTGATCACGCAGCTGATCATGCACTGATCACGTGACTGATCATGCACTGATCACGTGGCTATCATGCACTGATCACGTGGCTGATCATGCACTGATCACGTAGCTACCATGCACTGGTCACGTGACTGATCATGCACTGATCACGTGGCTGATCATGCACTGATCACGTGGCTGATCATGCACTGATCACGTGGCTGATCATGCACTGATCACGTAACTGATCATGCACTGATCACGTGACTGATCATGCACTGATCACGTGGCTATCATGCACTGATCACGTGGCTGGACATGCACTGATCACGTGCCTGATCATGCACTGATCACGTGGCTGATCATGCACTGATCACGTGTCTGATCATGCACTGATCACGTGGCTATCATGCACTGCTCACGTGGCTGATCATGCCATGATCACGCAGCTACCATGTACTGGTCACATGACTGATCATGCACTGATCACGTGACTGATCATGCACTGATCACGTGGCTATCATGCACTACTCACGTGGCTGATCATGCAATGATCATGTAGCTACCATGTACAGGTCACGTGAATGATCATACACCCATCAGGTGACTGATCATGCACTGATCACGTGGCTATCATGCACGGATCACGAGACTGGTCATGCACTGTTCACGTCTATATCATGCACTGATCACATGACTGCCCGTGCACTGATCACGTGGATGATCATACACTAATCTTGTGACAGATCATGCACTGATCACGTGGCTGATCATGCACTGATACCGTGACTGAGCATGGACTGATCACATGACTATCATGTAGTGATCACGTGACTTAATGGCGCTGATCATGTGACTGATCATGCGCTGATCATGTTTGCTATCATACACTGATCATGTGCCTCTGGAGGCAATAAACAAAGAGCTGAGTAGGCACGAATCAAACAGTCAGCAGGCAATAATCATGGAACTCAGGTGTGAGGAATCATGCTGCTCAGCTGGCAATAATCAAGCAGCTGAGCAGGCAGGAATTACGCAGCACAGCTGGCAATTGTCAAGCAGATGACAGGCAGGAATCGTGCAGCTCAGCTGGCAATTGTCAAGCAGATGAGCAGACAGTAATCACGCAGCTCAGCAGGCCCAGATCACGTGACTGAGCATGCACTGTTCACGTGGCTGATCATACACTGATCACGTGATGATCATGCACTGATCACTTGGATATCATGCACTGATCACGTGGCTGATCATACACTGTTCACGTGTCTGACCATGCACTGATCACGTGGCTGATCATACACTGCTCACGTAACTGATCATGCACTGATCACGTGGCTATCATGCACTGATCACGTGGCTGAACATGCACTGTTCACGTGGCTGATCACACACCTGTCACGTGACATATCATGCACTGATCACGTGGCTGATCATACTCTGCTCACGTAATCATGCACACATCACGTGGCTATCATGCACTGCTCACGTGGCTCGTCATGGAATGATCACGTAGCAACCATATACTGGTCACGTGACTGATCATGCAAGATCACGTAAATGATCATGCACTGTTCACGTGACTGATCATGTACTGATCACGTGACTGATCATGCACTGATCACGTGGCTATCATGCACTGCTCACGTGGCTGATCATGCAACGATCACGTAGCAACCATGTACTGGTCACGTGACTGATCATGCACTGATCACGTAATTGATCATGCACTGATCACGTGGCTCATCATGCACTGATCACGTGGCTGATCACACATGATCACGTGACTGATCATGCACTGATCACGGCTCTCATGCACTGATCACGTGGCTGTCATGCACTGATCACGTGATATCATGCACTGATCATGTGGCTGATCACACACGTATCACATGACTGATCATGCACTGATCACGTGGCTATCATGCACTGATCACGTGGCTATCATGCACTGATCACGTGGCTGATCATGCAATGATCACGTAGCTACCATGTACTGGTCACGTGACTGATCATGCACTGATCACGTAATTGATCATGCACTGATCATGTGGCTGATCATGCACTGATCACGTGGCTGATCATAAACTGATCACATAACTGATCATGCACTGATCACGTGACTGATCATGCACTGATCACGTGGCTATCATGCACTGATCACTTGGCTGGACATGCACTGATCACGTGCCTGATCATGCACTGATCACGTGGCTGATCATGCACTGATCACGTGACTGATCATGCACTGATCTCGTGTCTGATCATGCACTGATCACGTGGCTATCATGCACTGCTCACGTGGCTGATCATGCCATGATCACGCAGCTACCATGTACTGGTCACATGACTGATCATGCACTGATCACGTGACTGATCATGCAGTGATCACGTGGCTATCATGCACTACTCACGTGGCTGATCATGCAATGATCATGTAGCTACCATGTACAGGTCACGTGAATGATCATACACCCATCAGGTGACTGATCATGCACTGATCACGTGGCTATCATGCACTGATCACGAGACTGATCATGCACTGATCACGTCTATATCATGCACTGATCACATGACTGCCCATGCACTGATCACGTGGATGATCATACACTAAACTTGTGACAGATCATGCACTGATCACGTGGCTGATCATGCACTGATACCGTGACTGAGCATGGACTGATCACATGACTATCATGTAGTGATCACGTGACTTAATGGCGCTGATCATGTGACTGATCATGCGCTGATCATGTTTGCTATCATACACTGATCATGTGCCTCTGGAGGCAATAAACAAAGAGCTGAGTAGGCACGAATCAAACAGTCAGCAGGCAATAATCATGGAACTCAGGTGTGAGGAATCATGCTGCTCAGCTGGCAATAATCAAGCAGCTGAGCAGGCAGGAATTACGCAGCACAGCTGGCAATTGTCAAGCAGATGACAGGCAGGAATCGTGCAGCTCAGCTGGCAATTGTCAAGCAGATGAGCAGACAGTAATCACGCAGCTCAGCAGGCCCAGATCACGTGACTGAGCATGCACTGTTCACGTGGCTGATCATACACTGATCACGTGATGATCATGCACTGATCACTTGGATATCATGCACTGATCACGTGGCTGATCATACACTGTTCACGTGTCTGACCATGCACTGATCACGTGGCTGATCATACACTGCTCACGTAACTGATCATGCACTGATCACGTGGCTATCATGCACTGATCACGTGGCTGAACATGCACTGTTCACGTGGCTGATCACACACCTGTCACGTGACATATCATGCACTGATCACGTGGCACTCATGCACTGATCACGTGG
This sequence comes from Bos javanicus, assembly GCF_032452875.1. Taxonomy (NCBI): domain Eukaryota; kingdom Metazoa; phylum Chordata; class Mammalia; order Artiodactyla; family Bovidae; genus Bos; species Bos javanicus. Next base: position 104,470 of record NW_026894161.1, read on the forward strand.
CTGATCATACTCTGCTCACGTAACTCATGCACACATCACGTGGCTATCATGCACTGCTCACGTGGCTCGTCATGGAATGATCACGTAGCAACCATATACTGGTCACGTGACTGATCATGCAAAGATCACGTAAATGATCATGCACTCTTCACGTGACTGATCATGTACTGATCACGTGACTGATCATGCACTGATCACGTGGCTATCATGCACTGATCACGTGGCTGATCATGTAACGATCACGTAGCAACCATGTACTGGTCACGTGACTGATAATGCACTGATCACGTAATTGATCCTGCACTGATCACGTGGCTCATCATGCACTGATCACGTGGCTGATCACACATGTATCACGTGACTGATCATGCACTGATCACGTGGCTCTCATGCACTGATCACGTGGCTGTCATGCACTGATCACGTGGATATCATGCACTGATCACGTGGCTGATCACACACGATCACATGACTGATCATGCACTGATCACGTGGCTATCATGCACTGATCACGTGGCTATCATGCACTGATCACGTGGCTGATCATGCAATGATCACGTAGCTACCATGACTGGTCACGTGACTGATCATGCACTGATCACGAACTGATCATGCACTGATCACGTGGCTGATCATGCACTGATCACGTGGCTGATCATACACTGATCACATGACTGATCATGCACTGATCACGTGACTGATCATGCACTGATCACGTGGCTATCATGCACTGATCACGTGGCTGGACATGCACTGATCACGTGCCTGATCATGCACTGATCACGTGGCTGATCATGCACTGATCACGTGACTGATCATGCACTGATCACGTGACTGATCATGCACTGATCACGTGACTGATCATGCACTGATCACGTGACTGATCATGCACTGATCACGTGACTGATCATGCACTGATCACGTGACTGATCATGCACTGATCACGTGGCTATCATGCACTGATCACGTGGCTGATCATGCATGATCACGCAGCTACCATGTACTGGTCACGTGACTGATCATGCACTGATCACGTGACTGATCATGCACTGATCACGTGGCTATCATGCACTGATCACGTGACTGATCATGCACTGTTCACGCCTATATCATGCACTGATCACATGACTGATCATGCACTGATCACGTGGATGATCATACACTGATCACGTGACTGATCATGCACTGATCACGTGGCTGATCATGCACTGATCACGTGACTGATCATGCACTGATCACGTGGCTATCATGCACTGATCACGTGGCTGATCATGCCATGATCACGAGCTACATGCACTGATCACATGACTGATCATGCACTGATCACGTGACTGATCATGCACTGATCACGTGGCTATCATGCACTACTCACGTGGCTGATCATGCACTGATCACGTAGCTATCATGTACTGGTCACGTGAATGATCATACACTGATCAGGTGACTGATCATGCACTGATCACGTGGCTGATCATGCACTGATCACGTGACTGATCATGCACTGATCACGGCTATATCATGCACTGATCACATGACTGATCATGCACTGATCACGTGGCTGATCATGCACTGATCACGTGACTGATCATGCACTGATCACGTGGCTGATCATGCACTGATCACGTGACTGATCATGCACTGATCACGTGGCTATCATGCACTGCTCACGTGGCTGATCATGCCATGATCACGCAGCTACCATGTACTGGTCACATGACTGATCATGCACTGATCACGTGACTGATCATGCACTGATCACGTGGCTATCATGCACTACTCACGTGGCTGATCATGCAATGATCATGTAGCTACCATGTACAGGTCACGTGAATGATCATACACCATCAGGTGACTGATCATGCACTGATCACGTGGCTATCATGCACTGATCACGTGACTGATCATGCACTGATCACGTCTATATCATGCACTGATCACATGACTGCCCATGCACTGATCACGGATGATCATACACTGATCTTGTGACAGATCATGCACTGATCACGTGGCTGATCATGCACTGATACCGTGACTGAGCATGGACTGATCACATGACTATCATGCAGTGATCACGTGACTTAATGCGCTGATCATGTGACTGATCATGTGACTGATCATGCGCTGATCATGTTTGCTATCATACACTGATCATGTGCCTCTGGAGGCAATAAACAAAGAGCTGAGTAGGCACGAATCAAACAGTCAGCAGGCAATAATCATGGAACACAGGTGTGAATCATGCTGCTCAGCTGGCAATAATCAAGCAGCTGAGCAGGCATTAATCGTGCAGCTCAGCTGGCAATTGTCAAGCAGATGAGCAGACAGTAATCACGCAGCTCAGCAGGCCCAGATCACGTGACTGAGCATGCACTGTTCACGTGGCTGATCATACACTGATCACGTGATGATCATGCACTGATCACTTGATATCATGCACTGATCACGTGGCTGATCATACACTGTTCACGTGTCTGACCATGCACTGATCACGTGGCTGATCATACACTGCTCACGTAACTGATCATGCACTGATCACGTGGCTATCATGCACTGATCACGTGGCTGAACATGCACTGTTCACGTGGCTGATCACACACCTGTCACGTGACATATCATGCACTGATCACGTGGCACTCATGCACTGATCACGTGGCTGATCATACTCTGCTCACGTAACTCATGCACACATCACGTGGCTATCATGCACTGCTCACGTGGCTCGTCATGGAATGATCACGTAGCAACCATATACTGGTAACGTGACTGATCATGCAAAGATCACGCAAATGATCATGCACTGTTCACGTGACTGATCATGTACTGATCACGTGACTGATCATGCACTGATCACGTGGCTATCATGCCCTGCTCACGTGGCTGATCATGCAACGATCACGTAGCAACCATGTACTGGTCACGTGACTGATCATGCACTGATCACGAATTGATCCTGCACTGATCACGTGGCTCATCATGCACTGATCACGTGGCTGATCACACATGTATCACGTGACTGATCATGCACTGATCCCGTGGCTCTCATGCACTGATCACGTGGCTGTCATGCACTGATCACGTGGATATCATGCACTGATCACGTGGCTGATCACACACGTATCACATGACTGATCATGCACTGATCACGTGGCTATCATGCACTGATCACGTGGCTATCATGCACTGATCACGTGGCTGATCATGCAATGATCACGTAGCTACCTTGTACTGGTCACGTGACTGATCATGCACTGATCACGTAATTGATCATGCACTGATCACGTGGCTGATCATGCACTGATCACGTGGCTGATCATGCACTGATCACGTAACTGATCATGCACTGATCACGTGACTGATCATGCACTGATCACGTGGCTATCATGCACTGATCACGTGGCTGATCATGCACTGATCACGTGCTGATCATGCACTGATCACGTGGCTGATCATGCACTGATCACGTGACTGATCATGCACTGATCACGTGGCTGATCATGCACTGATCACGTGACTGATCATGCACTGATCACGTGACTGATCATGCACTGATCACGTGGCTATCATGCACTGATCACGTGGCTGATCATGCATGATCACGCAGCTACCATGTACTGGTCACGTGACTGATCATACACCCATCACGTGACTGATCATGCACTGATCACGTGGCTATCATGCACTGATCACGACTGATCATGCACTGTTCACGCCTATATCATGCACTGATCACATGACTGCCCATGCACTGATCACGTGGATGATCATACACTTATCATGTGACAGATCATGCACTGATCACGTGGCTGATCATGCACTGATCACGTGACTGAGCATGGACTGATCACATGACTATCATGCACTGATCACGTGACTGATCATGCACTGATCACGTGACTATCATGCACTGATCACGTGGCTGATCATGCACTGATCACGTAGCAACCATGCACTGGTCACGTGACTGATCATGCACTGATCACGTAATTGATCATGCACTGATCACGTGGCTGATCATGCACTGATCACGTGGCTGATCACACATGATCACGTGACTGATCATGCACTGATCACGTGGCTATCATGCACTGATCACGTGGCTGATCATGCACTGATCACGTGGATATCATGCACTGATCACGTGGCTGATCACACACGATCACGTGACTGATCATGCACTGATCACGTGGCTGATCATGCACTGATCACGTGGCTATCATGCACTGATCACGTGGCTGATCATGCACTGATCACGTAGCTACCATGCACTGATCACGTGACTGATCATGCACTGATCACGTAACTGATCATGCACTGATCACGTGGCTGATCATGCACTGATCACGTGGCTGATCATGCACTGATCACGTAACTGATCATGCACTGATCACGTGACTGATCATGCACTGATCACGTGGCTATCATGCACTGATCACGTGGCTGATCATGCACTGATCACGTGCCTGATCATGCACTGATCACGTGGCTGATCATGCACTGATCACGTGGCTGATCACACATGATCACGTGACTGATCATGCACTGATCACGTGGCTATCATGCACTGATCACGTGGCTGTCATGCACTGATCACGTGGATATCATGCACTGATCACGTGGCTGATCACACACGATCACATGACTGATCATGCACTGATCACGTGGCTATCATGCACTGATCACGTGGCTATCATGCACTGATCACGTGGCTGATCATGCAATGATCACGTAGCTACCATGTACTGGTCACGTGACTGATCATGCACTGATCACGTAATTGATCATGCACTGATCACGTGGCTGATCATGCACTGATCACGTGGCTGATCATACACTGATCACGTAACTGATCATGCACTGATCACGTGACTGATCATGCACTGATCACGTGGCTATCATGCACTGATCACGTGGCTGACATACACTGATCACGTGCCTGATCATGCACTGATCACGTGGCTGATCATGCACTGATCACGTGACTGATCATGCACTGATCTCGTGACTGATCATGCACTGATCACGTGGCTATCATGCACTGCTCACGTGGCTGATCATGCCATGATCACGCAGCTACCATGTACTGGTCACATGACTGATCATGCACTGATCACGTGACTGATCATGCAGTGATCACGTGGCTATCATGCACTACTCACGTGGCTGATCATGCAATGATCATGTAGCTACCATGTACAGGTCACGTGAATGATCATACACCCATCAGGTGACTGATCATGCACTGATCACGTGGCTATCATGCACTGATCACGAGACTGATCATGCACTGATCACGTCTATATCATGCACTGATCACATGACAGCCCATGCACTGATCACGTGGATGATCATACACTAATCTTGTGACAGATCATGCACTGATCACGTGGCTGATCATGCACTGATACCGTGACTGAGCATGGACTGATCACATGACTATCATGTAGTGATCACGTGACTTAATGGCGCTGATCATGTGACTGATCATGCGCTGATCATGTTTGCTATCATACACTGATCATGTGCCTCTGGAGGCAATAAACAAAGAGCTGAGTAGGCACGAATCAAACAGTCAGCAGGCAATAATCATGGAACTCAGGTGTGAGGAATCATGCTGCTCAGCTGGCAATAATCAAGCAGCTGAGCAGGCAGGAATTACGCAGCACAGCTGGCAATTGTCAAGCAGATGACAGGCAGGAATCGTGCAGCTCAGCTGGCAATTGTCAAGCAGATGAGCAGACAGTAATCACGCAGCTCAGCAGGCCCAGATCACGTGACTGAGCATGCACTGTTCACGTGGCTGATCATACACTGATCACGTGATGATCATGCACTGATCACTTGGATATCATGCACTGATCACGTGGCTGATCATACACTGTTCACGTGTCTGACCATGCACTGATCACGTGGCTGATCATACACTGCTCACGTAACTGATCATGCACTGATCACGTGGCTATCATGCACTGATCACGTGGCTGAACATGCACTGTCCACGTGGCTGATCACACACCTGTCACGTGACATATCATGCACTGATCACGTGGCACTCATGCACTGATCACGTGGCTGATCATACTGCTCACGTAACTCATGCACACATCACGTGGCTATCATGCACTGCTCACGTGGCTCGTCATGGAATGATCACGTAGCAACCATATACTGGTCACGTGACTGATCATGCAAAGATCACGTAAATGATCATGCACTGTTCACGTGACTGATCATGTACTGATCACGTGACTGATCATGCACTGATCACGTGGCTATCATGCTCTGCTCACGTGGCTGATCATGCAACGATCACGTAGCAACCATGTACTGGTCACGTGACTGATCATGCACTGATCACGTAATTGATCCTGCACTGATCACGTGGCTCATCATGCACTGATCACGTGGCTGATCACACATGTATCACGTGACTGATCATGCACTGATCACGTGGCTCTCATGCACTGATCACGTGGCTGTCATGCACTGATCACGTGGATATCATGCACTGATCACGTGGCTGATCACACACGTATCACATGACTGATCATGCACTGATCACGTGGCTATCATGCACTGATCACGTGGCTATCATGCACTGATCACGTGGCTGATCATGCAATGATCACGTAGCTACCATGTACTGGTCACGTGACTGATCATGCACTGATCACGTAATTGATCATGCACTGATCATGGCTGATCATGCACTGATCACGTGGCTGATCATGCACTGATCACATGACTGATCATGCACTGATCACGTGACTGATCATGCACTGATCACGTGGCTATCATGCACTGATCACGTGGCTGACATACACTGATCACGTGCTGATCATGCACTGATCACGTGGCTGATCATGCACTGATCACGTGGCTGATCATGCACTGATCACGTGGCTATCATGCACTGATCACGTGGCTGATCATGCAATGATCACGTAGCTATCATGCACTGGTCACGTGACTGATCATGCACTGATCACGTAATTGATCATGCACTGATCACGTGGCTGATCATGCACTGATCACGTGGCTGATCACACATGATCACGTGACTGATCATGCACTGATCACGTGGCTATCATGCACTGATCACGTGGCTGATCATGCACTGATCACGTGGATATCATGCACTGATCACGTGGCTGATCACACACTGATCACGTGACTGATCATGCACTGATCACGTGGCTGATCATGCACTGATCACGTGGCTGATCATGCACTGATCACGTGGCTGATCATGCAATGATCACGTAGCTACATGTACTGGTCACGTGACTGATCATGCACTGATCACGTGACTGATCATGCACTGATCACGTGGCTGATCATGCACTGATCACGTGGCTGATCATGCACTGATCACGTAACTGATCATGCACTGATCACGTGGCTATCATGCACTGATCACGTGGCTGATCATGCACTGATCACGTGGCTGATCATGCACTGATCACGTGACTGATCATGCACTGATCACGTGGCTGATCATGCACTGATCACGTGACTGATCATGCACTGATCACGTGACTGATCATGCACTGATCACGTGGCTATCATGCACTGATCACGTGGCTGATCATGCACTGATCACGTGACTGATCATGCACTGATCACGTGGCTGATCATGCACTGATCACGTGACTGATCATGCACTGATCACGTGGCTGATCATGCACTGATCACGTGACTGATCATGCACTGATCACGTGACTGATCATGCACTGATCACGTGGCTATCATGCACTGCTCACGTGGCTGATCATGCCATGATCACGCAGCTACCATGTACTGGTCACATGACTGATCATGCACTGATCACGTGACTGATCATGCAGTGATCACGTGGCTATCATGCACTACTCACGTGGCTGATCATGTAGCTACCATGTACAGGTCACGTGAATGATCATACACCCATCAGGTGACTGATCATGCACTGATCACGTGGCTATCATGCACTGATCACGAGACTGATCATGCACTGATCACGTCTATATCATGCACTGATCACATGACTGCCCATGCACTGATCACGTGGATGATCATACACTAATCTTGTGACAGATCATGCACTGATCACGTGGCTGATCATGCACTGATACCGTGACTGAGCATGGACTGATCACATGACTATCATGTAGTGATCACGTGACTTAATGGCGCTGATCATGTGACTGATCATGCGCTGATCATGTTTGCTATCATACACTGATCATGTGCCTCTGGAGGCAATAAACAAAGAGCTGAGTAGGCACGAATCAAACAGTCAGCAGGCAATAATCATGGAACTCAGGTGTGAGGAATCATGCTGCTCAGCTGGCAATAATCAAGCAGCTGAGCAGGCAGGAATTACGCAGCACAGCTGGCAATTGTCAAGCAGATGACAGGCAGGAATCGTGCAGCTCAGCTGGCAATTGTCAAGCAGATGAGCAGACAGTAATCACGCAGCTCAGCAGGCCCAGATCACGTGACTGAGCATGCACTGTTCACGTGGCTGATCATACACTGATCACGTGATGATCATGCACTGATCACTTGGATATCATGCACTGATCACGTGGCTGATCATACACTGTTCACGTGTCTGACCATGCACTGATCACGTGGCTGATCATACACTGCTCACGTAACTGATCATGCACTGATCACGTGGCTATCATGCACTGATCACGTGGCTGAACATGCACTGTTCACGTGGCTGATCACACACCTGTCACGTGACATATCATGCACTGATCACGTGGCTGATCATACTCTGCTCACGTAACTCATGCACACATCACGTGGCTATCATGCACTGCTCACGTGGCTCGTCATGGAATGATCACGTAGCAACCATATACTGGTCACGTGACTGATCATGCACAGATCACGTAAATGATCATGCACTGTTCACGTGACTGATCATGTACTGATCACGTGACTGATCATGCACTGATCACGTGGCTATCATGCTCTGCTCACGTGGCTGATCATGCAACGATCACGTAGCAACCATGTACTGGTCACGTGACTGATCATGCACTGATCACGTAATTGATCCTGCACTGATCACGTGGCTGATCATGCACTGATCACGTGGCTGATCACACATGTATCACGTGACTGATCATGCACTGATCACGTGGCTATCATGCACTGATCACGTGGCTGTCATGCACTGATCACGTGGATATCATGCACTGATCACGTGGCTGATCACACACGTATCACATGACTGATCATGCACTGATCACGTGGCTATCATGCACTGATCACGTGGCTATCATGCACTGATCACGTGGCTGATCATGCAATGATCACGTAGCTACCATGTACTGGTCACGTGACTGATCATGCACTGATCACGTTATTGATCATGCACTGATCACGTGGCTGATCATGCACTGATCACGTGGCTGATCATGCACTGATCACATAACTGATCATGCACTGATCACGTGACTGATCATGCACTGATCACGTGGCTATCATGCACTGATCACGTGGCTGATCATGCACTGATCACGTGCCTGATCATGCACTGATCACGTGGCTGATCATGCACTGATCACGTGACTGATCATGCACTGATCACGTGGCTGATCATGCACTGATCACGTGACTGATCATGCACTGATCACGTGACTGATCATGCACTGATCACGTGGCTATCATGCACTGATCACGTGGCTGATCATGCCATGATCACGCAGCTACCATGTACTGGTCACGTGACTGATCATGCACTGATCACGTGACTGATCATGCACTGATCACGTGGCTATCATGCACTATCACGTGGCTGATCATGTAGCTACCATGTACTGATCACGTGAATGATCATACACTGATCAGGTGACTGATCATGCACTGATCACGTGGCTATCATGCACTGATCACGTGACTGATCATGCACTGATCACGTCTATATCATGCACTGATCACATGACTGATCATGCACTGATCACGTGATGATCATGCACTGATCACGTGACTGATCATGCACTGATCACGTGGCTGATCATGCACTGATCACGTGGCTATCATGCACTGATCACGTGGCTGATCATGCACTGATCACGTAGCTACCATGCACTGATCACGTGAATGATCATGCACCCATCACGTGACTGATCATGCACTGATCACGTGGCTATCATGCACTGATCACGTGACTGATCATGCACTGATCACGTCTATATCATGCACTGATCACATGACTGCATGCACTGATCACGTGGCTGATCATGCACTGATCACGTGGCTACCATGTACTGATCACGTGAATGATCATGCACCCATCACGTGACTGATCATGCACTGATCACGTGGCTATCATGCACTGCTCACGTGGCTGATCATGCCATGATCACGCAGCTACCATGTACTGGTCACATGACTGATCATGCACTGATCACGTGACTGATCATGCACTGATCACGTGGCTATCATGCACTACTCACGTGGCTGATCATGCAATGATCATGTAGCTACCATGTACAGGTCACGTGAATGATCATACACCCATCAGGTGACTGATCATGCACTGATCACGTGGCTATCATGCACTGATCACGTGACTGATCATGCACTGATCACGTCTATATCATGCACTGATCACATGACTGCCCATGCACTGATCACGTGGATGATCATACACTAATCATGTGACAGATCATGCACTGATCACGTGGCTGATCATGCACTGATACCGTGACTGAGCATGGACTGATCACATGACTATCATGTAGTGATCACGTGACTTAATGGCGCTGATCATGTGACTGATCATGTGACTGATCATGCGCTGATCATGTTTGCTATCATACACTGATCATGTGCCTCTGGAGGCAATAAACAAAGAGCTGAGTAGGCACGAATCAAACAGTCAGCAGGCAATAATCATGGAACTCAGGTGTGAGGAATCATGCTGCTCAGCTGGCAATAATCAAGCAGCTGAGCAGGCAGGAATCGTGCAGCTCAGCTGGCAATTGTCAAGCAGATGAGCAGACAGTAATCACGCAGCTCAGCAGGCCCAGATCACGTGACTGAGCATGCACTGTTCACGTGGCTGATCATACACTGATCACGTGATGATCATGTACTGATCACTTGGATATCATGCACTGATCACGTGGTTGATCATACACTGTTCACGTGTCTGACCATGCACTGATCACGTGGCTGATCATACACTGCTCACGTAACTGATCATGCACTGATCACGTGGCTATCATGCACTGATCACGTGGCTGAACATGCACTGTTCACGTGGCTGATCACACACCTGTCACATGACATATCATGCACTGATCACGTGGCACTCATGCACTGATCACGTGGCTGATCATACTCTGCTCACGTAACTCATGCACACATCACGTGGCTATCATGCACTGCTCACGTGGCTCGTCATGGAACGATCACGTAGCAACCATATACTGGTCACGTGACTGATCATGCACTGATCACGTAAATGATCATGCACTGTTCACGTGACTGATCATGTACTGATCACGTGACTGATCATGCACTGATCACGTGGCTATCATGCACTGCTCACGTGGCTGATCATGCAACGATCACGTAGCAACCATGTACTGGTCACGTGGCTGATCATGCACTGATCACGTAATTGATCATGCACTGATCACGTGGCTCATCATGCACTGATCACGTGGCTGATCACACATGTATCACGTGACTGATCATGCACTGATCACGTGGCTATCATGCACTGATCACGTGGCTGATCATGCACTGATCACGTGGCTATCATGCACTGATCACGTGGCTGATCATGCACGATCACGTAGCTAATCATGCACTGATCACGTGACTGATCATGCACTGATCACGTAACTGATCATGCACTGATCACGTGGCTGATCATGCACTGATCACGTGGCTGATCACACATGATCACGTGACTGATCATGCACTGATCACGTGGCTATCATGCACTGATCACGTGGCTGATCATGCACTGATCACGTGGCTGATCATGCACTGATCACGTGACTGATCATGCACTGATCACGTGACTGATCATGCACTGATCACGTGGCTATCATGCACTGATCACGTGGCTGATCATGCACTGATCACGCAGCTATCATGCACTGGTCACGTGACTGATCATGCACTGATCACGTGACTGATCATGCACTGATCACGTGACTGATCATGCACTGATCACGTGGCTATCATGCACTGATCACGTGGCTGATCATGCATGATCACGCAGCTATCATGCACTGGTCACGTGACTGATCATGCACTGATCACGTGACTGATCATGCACTGATCACGTGGCTATCATGCACTGATCACGTGGCTGATCATGCAACGATCACGTGGCTATCATGCACTGATCACGTGACTGATCATGCACTGATCACGTGGCTGATCATGCACTGATCACGTGGCTGATCATGCACTGATCACGTGGCTGATCACACATGATCACGTGACTGATCATGCACTGATCACGTGGCTATCATGCACTGATCACGTGACTGATCATGCACTGATCACGGCTGATCATGCACTGATCACGTGACTGATCATGCACTGATCACGTGGCTGATCATGCACTGATCACGTGACTGATCATGCACTGATCACGTGGCTGATCATGCACTGATCACGTGGCTGATCATGCACTGATCACGTGACTGATCATGCACTGATCACGTGTCTGATCATGCACTGATCACGTGGCTATCATGCACTGCTCACGTGGCTGATCATGCATGATCACGCAGCTACCATGTACTGGTCACATGACTGATCATGCACTGATCACGTGACTGATCATGCAGTGATCACGTGGCTATCATGCACTACTCACGTGGCTGATCATGCAATGATCATGTAGCTACCATGTACAGGTCACGTGAATGATCATACACCCATCAGGTGACTGATCATGCACTGATCACGTGGCTATCATGCACTGATCACGAGACTGATCATGCACTGATCACGTCTATATCATGCACTGATCACATGACTGCCCATGCACTGATCACGTGGATGATCATACACTAATCTTGTGACAGATCATGCACTGATCACGTGGCTGATCATGCACTGATACCGTGACTGAGCATGGACTGATCACATGACTATCATGTAGTGATCACGTGACTTAATGGCGCTGATCATGTGACTGATCATGCGCTGATCATGTTTGCTATCATACACTGATCATGTGCCTCTGGAGGCAATAAACAAAGAGCTGAGTAGGCACGAATCAAACAGTCAGCAGGCAATAATCATGGAACTCAGTGTGAGGAATCATGCTGCTCAGCTGGCAATAATCAAGCAGCTGAGCAGGCAGGAATTACGCAGCACAGCTGGCAATTGTCAAGCAGATGACAGGCAGGAATCGTGCAGCTCAGCTGGCAATTGTCAAGCAGATGAGCAGACAGTAATCACGCAGCTCAGCAGGCCCAGATCACGTGACTGAGCATGCACTGTTCACGTGGCTGATCATACACTGATCACGTGATGATCATGCACTGATCACTTGGATATCATGCACTGATCACGTGGCTGATCATACACTGTTCACGTGTCTGACCATGCACTGATCACGTGGCTGATCATACACTGCTCACGTAACTGATCATGCACTGATCACGTGGCTATCATGCACTGATCACGTGGCTGAACATGCACTGTTCACGTGGCTGATCACACACCTGTCACGTGACATATCATGCACTGATCACGTGGCACTCATGCACTGATCACGTGGCTGATCATACTCTGCTCACGTAACTCATGCACACATCACGTGGCTATCATGCACTGCTCACGTGGCTCGTCATGGAATGATCACGTAGCAACCATATACTGGTCACGTGACTGATCATGCAAAGATCACGTACATGATCATGCACTGTTCACGTGACTGATCATGTACTGATCACGTGACTGATCATGCACTGATCACGTGGCTATCATGCTCTGCTCACGTGGCTGATCATGCAACGATCACGTAGCAACCATGTACTGGTCACGTGACTGATCATGCACTGATCACGTAATTGATCCTGCACTGATCACGTGGCTCATCATGCACTGATCACGTGGCTGATCACACATGTATCACGTGACTGATCATGCACTGATCACGTGGCTATCATGCACTGATCACGTGGCTGTCATGCACTGATCACGTGGATATCATGCACTGATCACGTGGCTGATCACACACGTATCACATGACTGATCATGCACTGATCACGTGGCTATCATGCACTGATCACGTGGCTATCATGCACTGATCACGTGGCTGATCAGGCAATGATCACGAGCTACCATGTACTGGTCACGTGACTGATCATGCACTGATCACGTAATTGATCATGCACTGATCATGTGGCTGATCATGCACTGATCACGTGGCTGATCATACACTGATCACATAACTGATCATGCACTGATCACGTGGCTATCATGCACTGATCACGTGGCTGATCATGCACTGATCACGTGGCTGATCATGCACTGATCACGTGGCTGATCATGCACTGATCACGTGACTGATCATGCACTGATCACGTGGCTGATCATGCACTGATCACGTGACTGATCATGCACTGATCACGTGACTGATCATGCACTGATCACGTGGCTATCATGCACTGCTCACGTGGCTGATCATGCCATGATCACGCAGCTACCATGTACTGGTCACATGACTGATCATGCACTGATCACGTGACTGATCATGCACTGATCACGTGGCTATCATGCACTATCACGTGGCTGATCATGTAGCTACCATGTACAGGTCACGTGAATGATCATACACCCGTCAGGTGACTGATCATGCACTGATCACGTGACTGATCATGCACTGATCACGTCTATATCATGCACTGATCACATGACTGCCCATGCACTGATCACGTGGATGATCATACACTAATCTTGTGACAGATCATGCACTGATCACGTGGCTGATCATGCACTGATACCGTGACTGAGCATGGACTGATCACATGACTATCATGTAGTGATCACGTGACTTAATGGCGCTGATCATGTGACTGATCATGCGCTGATCATGTTTGCTATCATACACTGATCATGTGCCTCTGGAGGCAATAAACAAAGAGCTGAGTAGGCACGAATCAAACAGTCAGCAGGCAATAATCATGGAACTCAGGTGTGAGGAATCATGCTGCTCAGCTGGCAATAATCAAGCAGCTGAGCAGGCAGGAATTACGCAGCACAGCTGGCAATTGTCAAGCAGATGACAGGCAGGAATCGTGCAGCTCAGCTGGCAATTGTCAAGCAGATGAGCAGACAGTAATCACGCAGCTCAGCAGGCCCAGATCACGTGACTGAGCATGCACTGTTCACGTGGCTGATCATACACTGATCACGTGATGATCATGCACTGATCACTTGGATATCATGCACTGATCACGTGGCTGATCATACACTGTTCACGTGTCTGATCATGCACTGATCACGTGGCTATCATGCACTGATCACGTGGCTGATCATGCACTGATCACGTGGCTGATCACACACCTGTCACGTGACATATCATGCACTGATCACGTGGCACTCATGCACTGATCACGTGGCTGATCATACTCTGCTCACGTAACTCATGCACACATCACGTGGCTATCATGCACTGCTCACGTGGCTCGTCATGGAATGATCACGTAGCAACCATATACTGGTCACGTGACTGATCATGCAAAGATCACGTAAATGATCATGCACTGTTCACGTGACTGATCATGTACTGATCACGTGACTGATCATGCACTGATCACGTGGCTATCATGCACTGCTCACGTGGCTGATCATGCAACGATCACGTAGCAACCATGTACTGGTCACGTGACTGATCATGCACTGATCACGTAATTGATCCTGCACTGATCACGTGGCTCATCATGCACTGATCACGTGGCTGATCACACATGTATCACGTGACTGATCATGCACTGATCACGTGGCTCTCATGCACTGATCACGTGGCTGTCATGCACTGATCACGTGGATATCATGCACTGATCACGTGGCTGATCACACACGTATCACATGACTGATCATGCACTGATCACGTGGCTATCATGCACTGATCACGTGGCTATCATGCACTGATCACGTGGCTGATCATGCAATGATCACGTAGCTACCATGTACTGGTCACGTGACTGATCATGCACTGATCACGTAATTGATCATGCACTGATCACGTGGCTGATCATGCACTGATCACGTGGCTGATCATGCACTGATCACATAACTGATCATGCACTGATCACGTGACTGATCATGCACTGATCACGTGGCTATCATGCACTGATCACGTGGCTGGACATGCACTGATCACGTGCTGATCATGCACTGATCACGTGGCTGATCATGCACTGATCACGTGACTGATCATGCACTGATCACGTGGCTGATCATGCACTGATCACGTGACTGATCATGCACTGATCACGTGTCTGATCATGCACTGATCACGTGGCTATCATGCACTGCTCACGTGGCTGATCATGCCATGATCACGCAGCTACCATGTACTGGTCACATGACTGATCATGCACTGATCACGTGACTGATCATGCAGTGATCACGTGGCTATCATGAACTACTCACGTGGCTGATCATGCAATGATCATGTAGCTACCATGTACAGGTCACGTGAATGATCATACACCCATCAGGTGACTGATCATGCACTGATCACGTGGCTATCATGCACTGATCACGAGACTGATCATGCACTGATCACGTCTATATCATGCACTGATCACATGACTGCCCATGCACTGATCACGTGGATGATCATACACTAATCTTGTGACAGATCATGCACTGATCACGTGGCTGATCATGCACTGATACCGTGACTGAGCATGGACTGATCACATGACTATCATGTAGTGATCACGTGACTTAATGCGCTGATCATGTGACTGATCATGTGACTGATCATGCGCTGATCATGTTTGCTATCATACACTGATCATGTGCCTCTGGAGGCAATAAACAAAGAGCTGAGTAGGCACGAATCAAACAGTCAGCAGGCAATAATCATGGAACACAGGTGTGAGGAATCATGCTGCTCAGCTGGCAATAATCAAGCAGCTGAGCAGGCAGGAATCGTGCAGCTCATCTGGCAATTGTCAAGCAGATGAGCAGACAGTAATCACGCAGCTCAGCAGGCCCTGATCACGTGACTGAGCATGCACTGTTCACGTGGCTGATCATACACTGATCACGTGATGATCATGTACTGATCACTTGGATATCATGCACTGATCACGTGGCTGATCATACACTGTTCACGTGTCTGACCATGCACTGATCACGTGGCTGATCATACACTGCTCACGTAACTGATCATGCACTGATCACGTGGCTATCATGCACTGATCACGTGGCTGAACATGCACTGTTCACGTGGCTGATCACACACCTGTCACGTGACATATCATGCACTGATCACGTGGCACTCATGCTCTGATCACGTGGCTGATCATACACTGCTCACGTAACTCATGCACGCATCACGTGGCTATCATGCACTGCTCACGTGGCTCGTCATGGAATGATCACGTAGCAACCATATACTGGTCACGTGACTGATCATGCAAAGATCACGAAATGATCATGCACTGTTCACGTGACTGATCATGTACTGATCACGTGACTGATCATGCACTGATCACGTGGCTATCATGCACTGCTCACGTGGCTGATCATGCAACGATCACGTAGCAACCATGTACTGGTCACGTGACTGATCATGCACTGATCACGTAATTGATCCTGCACTGATCACGTGGCTCATCATGCACTGATCACGTGGCTGATCACACATGTATCACGTGACTGATCATGCACTGATCACGTGGCTCTCATGCACTGATCACGTGGCTGTCATGCACTGATCACGTGGATATCATGCACTGATCACGTGGCTGATCACACACGATCACATGACTGATCATGCACTGATCACGTGGCTATCATGCACTGATCACGTGGCTATCATGCACTGATCACGTGGCTGATCATGCAATGATCACGTAGCTACCATGTACTGGTCACGTGACTGATCATGCACTGATCACGTAATTGATCATGCACTGATCATGTGGCTGATCATGCACTGATCACGTGGCTGATCATGCACTGATCACATAACTGATCATGCACTGATCACGTGACTGATCATGCACTGATCACGTGGCTATCATGCACTGATCACTTGGCTGGACATACACTGATCACGTGCCTGATCATGCACTGATCACGTGGCTGATCATGCACTGATCACGTGACTGATCATGCACTGATCACGTGTCTGATCATGCACTGATCACGTGGCTATCATGCACTGCTCACGTGGCTGATCATGCACTGATCACGCAGATACCATGTACTGGTCACATGACTGATCATGCACTGATCACGTGACTGATCATGCAGGATCACGTGGCTATCATGAACTACTCACGTGGCTGAACATGCAATGATCATGTAGCTACCATGTACAGGTCACGTAAATGATCATACACCCATCAGGTGACTGATCATGCACTGATCACGTGGCTATCATGCACTGATCACGAGACTGATCATGCACTGTTCACGCTATATCATGCACTGATCACATGACTGCCCGTGCACTGATCACGTGGATGATCATACACTAATCTTGTGACAGATCATGCACTGATCACGTGGCTGATCATGCACTGATACCGTGACTGAGCATGGACTGATCACATGACTATCATGTAGTGATCACGTGACTTAATGGCGCTGATCATGTGACTGATCATGCGCTGATCATGTTTGCTATCATACACTGATCATGTGCCTCTGGAGGCAATAAACAAAGAGCTGAGTAGGCACGAATCAAACAGTCAGCAGGCAATAATCATGGAACTCAGGTGTGAGGAATCATGCTGCTCAGCTGGCAATAATCAAGCAGCTGAGCAGGCAGGAATTACGCAGCACAGCTGGCAATTGTCAAGCAGATGACAGGCAGGAATCGTGCAGCTCAGCTGGCAATTGTCAAGCAGATGAGCAGACAGTAATCACGCAGCTCAGCAGGCCCAGATCACGTGACTGAGCATGCACTGTTCACGTGGCTGATCATACACTGATCACGTGATGATCATGCACTGATCACTTGGATATCATGCACTGATCACGTGGCTGATCATACACTGTTCACGTGTCTGACCATGCACTGATCACGTGGCTGATCATACACTGCTCACGTAACTGATCATGCACTGATCACGTGGCTATCATGCACTGATCACGTGGCTATCATGCACTGATCACGTGGCTGAACATGCACTGTTCACGTGGCTGATCACACACCTGTCACGTGACATATCATGCACTGATCACGTGGCACTCATGCACTGATCACGTGGCTGATCATACTCTGCTCACGTAACTCATGCACACATCACGTGGCTATCATGCACTGCTCACGTGGCTCGTCATGGAATGATCACGTAGCAACCATATACTGGTCACGTGACTGATCATGCAAAGATCACGTAAATGATCATGCACTGTTCACGTGACTGATCATGTACTGATCACGTGACTGATCATGCACTGATCACGTGGCTATCATGCACTGCTCACGTGGCTGATCATGCAACGATCACGTAGCAACCATGTACTGGTCACGTGACTGATCATGCACTGATCACGTAATTGATCCTGCACTGATCACGTGGCTCATCATGCACTGATCACGTGGCTGATCACACATGTATCACGTGACTGATCATGCACTGATCACGTGGCTATCATGCACTGATCACGTGGCTGTCATGCACTGATCACGTGGATATCATGCACTGATCACGTGGCTGATCACACACGATCACATGACTGATCATGCACTGATCACGTGGCTATCATGCACTGATCACGTGGCTGATCATGCAATGATCACGTAGCTACCATGTACTGGTCACGTGACTGATCATGCACTGATCACGTAATTGATCATGCACTGATCATGTGGCTGATCATGCACTGATCACGTGGCTGATCATGCACTGATCACGTAACTGATCATGCACTGATCACGTGACTGATCATGCACTGATCACGTGGCTATCATGCACTGATCACGTGGCTGACATACACTGATCACGTGCTGATCATGCACTGATCACGTGACTGATCATGCACTGATCACGTGTCTGATCATGCACTGATCACGTGGCTATCATGCACTGCTCACGTGGCTGATCATGCCATGATCACGCAGCTACCATGTACTGGTCACATGACTGATCATGCACTGATCACGTGACTGATCATGCAGTGATCACGTGGCTATCATGCACTACTCACGTGGCTGATCATGCAATGATCATGTAGCTACATGTACAGGTCACGTGAATGATCATACACCCATCAGGTGACTGATCATGCACTGATCACGTGGCTATCATGCACTGATCACGAGACTGATCATGCACTGTTCACGCCTATATCATGCACTGATCACATGACTGCCCATGCACTGATCACGTGGATGATCATACACTAATCTTGTGACAGATCATGCACTGATCACGTGGCTGATCATGCACTGATACCGTGACTGAGCATGAACTGATCACATGACTATCATGTAGTGATCACGTGACTTAATGGCGCTGATCATGTGACTGATCATGCGCTGATCATGTTTGCTATCATACACTGATCATGTGCCTCTGGAGGCATAAACAAAGAGCTGAGTAGGCACGAATCAAACAGTCAGCAGGCAATAATCATGGAACTCAGGTGTGAGGAATCATGCTGCTCAGCTGGCAATAATCAAGCAGCTGAGCAGGCAGGAATTACGCAGCACAGCTGACAATTGTCAAGCAGATGACAGGCAGGAATCGTGCAGCTCAGCTGGCAATTGTCAAGCAGATGAGCAGACAGTAATCACGCAGCTCAGCAGGCCCAGATCACGTGACTGAGCATGCACTGTTCACGTGGCTGATCATACACTGATCACGTGATGATCATGTACTGATCACTTGGATATCATGCACTGATCACGTGGCTGATCATGCACTGATCACGTGTCTGATCATGCACTGATCACGTGGCTATCATGCACTGATCACGTGGCTGAACATGCACTGTTCACGTGGCTGATCACACACCTGTCACGTGACATATCATGCACTGATCACGTGGCACTCATGCACTGATCACGTGGCTGATCATACTCTGCTCACGTAACTCATGCACACATCACGTGGCTATCATGCACTGCTCACGTGGCTGATCATGGAATGATCACGTAGCAACCATATACTGGTAACGTGACTGATCATGCAAAGATCACGAATGATCATGCACTGTTCACGTGACTGATCATGTACTGATCACGTGACTGATCATGCACTGATCACGTGGCTATCATGCACTGCTCACGTGGCTGATCATGCAACGATCACGTAGCAACCATGTACTGGTCACGTGACTGATCATGCACTGATCACGTAATTGATCATGCACTGATCACGTGGCTCATCATGCACTGATCACGTGGCTGATCACACATGTATCACGTGCCTGATCATGCACTGATCACGTGGCTATCATGCACTGATCACGTGGCTGTCATGCACTGATCACGTGGATATCATGCACTGATCACGTGGCTGATCACACACGATCACATGACTGATCATGCACTGATCACGTGGCTATCATGCACTGATCACGTGGCTATCATGCACTGATCACGTGGCTGATCATGCAATGATCACGAGCTACCATGTACTGGTCACGTGACTGATCATGCACTGATCACGTAATTGATCATGCTCTGATCATGTGGCTGATCATGCACTGATCACGTGGCTGATCATACACTGATCACATAACTGATCATGCACTGATCACGTGACTGATCATGCACTGATCACGTGGCTATCATGCACTGATCACGTGGCTGATCATACACTGATCACGTGCCTGATCATGCACTGATCACGTGGCTGATCATGCACTGATCACGTGACTGATCATGCACTGATCACGTGTCTGATCATGCACTGATCACGTGGCTATCATGCACTGCTCACGTGGCTGATCATGCCATGATCACGCAGCTACCATGTACTGGTCACATGACTGATCATGCACTGATCACGTGACTGATCATGCAGTGATCACGTGGCTATCATGCACTACTCACGTGGCTGATCATGCAATGATCATGTAGCTACCATGTACAGGTCACGTGAATGATCATACACCCATCAGGTGACTGATCATGCACTGATCACGTGGCTATCATGCACTGATCACGAGACTGATCATGCACTGATCACGTCTATATCATGCACTGATCACATGACTGCCCATGCACTGATCACGTGGATGATCATACACTAATCTTGTGACAGATCATGCACTGATCACGTGGCTGATCATGCACTGATACCGTGACTGAGCATGGACTGATCACATGACTATCATGTAGTGATCACGTGACTTAATGGCGCTGATCATGTGACTGATCATGCGCTGATCATGTTTGCTATCATACACTGATCATGTGCCTCTGGAGGCAATAAACAAAGAGCTGAGTAGGCACGAATCAAACAGTCAGCAGGCAATAATCATGGAACTCAGGTGTGAGGAATCATGCTGCTCAGCTGGCAATAATCAAGCAGCTGAGCAGGCAGGAATTACGCAGCACAGCTGGCAATTGTCAAGCAGATGACAGGCAGGAATCGTGCAGCTCAGCTGGCAATTGTCAAGCAGATGAGCAGACAGTAATCACGCAGCTCAGCAGGCCCAGATCACGTGACTGAGCATGCACTGTTCACGTGGCTGATCATACACTGATCACGTGATGATCATGCACTGATCACTTGGATATCATGCACTGATCACGTGGCTGATCATACACTGTTCACGTGTCTGACCATGCACTGATCACGTGGCTGATCATACACTGCTCACGTAACTGATCATGCACTGATCACGTGGCTATCATGCACTGATCACGTGGCTGAACATGCACTGTTCACGTGGCTGATCACACACCTGTCACGTGACATATCATGCACTGATCACGTGGCACTCATGCACTGATCACGTGGCTGATCATACTCTGCTCACGTAACTCATGCACACATCACGTGGCTATCATGCACTGCTCACGTGGCTGTCATGGAATGATCACGAGCAACCATATACTGGTCACGTGACTGATCATGCAAAGATCACGTAAATGATCATGCACTGTTCACGTGACTGATCATGTACTGATCACGTGACTGATCATGCACTGATCACGTGGCTATCATGCTCTGCTCACGTGGCTGATCATGCAACGATCACGTAGCAACCATGTACTGGTCACGTGACTGATCATGCACTGATCACGTAATTGATCCTGCACTGATCACGTGGCTCATCATGCACTGATCACGTGGCTGATCACACATGTATCACGTGACTGATCATGCACTGATCCCGTGGCTATCATGCACTGATCACGTGGCTGTCATGCACTGATCACGTGGATATCATGCACTGATCACGTGGCTGATCACACACGATCACATGACTGATCATGCACTGATCACGTGGCTATCATGCACTGATCACGTGGCTATCATGCACTGATCACGTGGCTGATCATGCAATGATCACGTAGCTACCATGTACTGGTCACGTGACTGATCATGCACTGATCACGTGACTGATCATGCACTGATCACGTGGCTGATCATGCACTGATCACGTGGCTGATCATGCACTGATCACGTAACTGATCATGCACTGATCACGTGACTGATCATGCACTGATCACGTGGCTATCATGCACTGATCACGTGGCTGATCATGCACTGATCACGTGACTGATCATGCACTGATCACGTGGCTGATCATGCACTGATCACGTGACTGATCATGCACTGATCACGTGACTGATCATGCACTGATCACGTGGCTATCATGCACTGATCACGTGGCTGATCATGCATGATCACGCAGCTACCATGTACTGATCACATGACTGATCATGCACTGATCACGTGACTGATCATGCACTGATCACGTGGCTATCATGCACTACTCACGTGGCTGATCATGCAATGATCATGTAGCTACCATGTACAGGTCACGTGAATGATCATGCACTGATCACGTGACTGATCATGCACTGATCACGTGGCTGATCATGCACTGATCACGTGATGATCATGCACTGATCACGTGGATATCATGCACTGATCACGTGGCTGATCATGCACTGATCACGTGTCTGATCATGCACTGATCACGTGGCTGATCATGCACTGATCACGTAACTGATCATGCACTGATCACGTGGCTATCATGCACTGATCACGTGGCTGATCATGCACTGATCACGTGGCTGATCACACACTGTCACGTGACTATCATGCACTGATCACGTGGCACTCATGCACTGATCACGTGGCTGATCATACACTGATCACGTAACTCATGCACACATCACGTGGCTATCATGCACTGATCACGTGGCTGTCATGCAATGATCACGTAGCAACCATATACTGGTCACGTGACTGATCATGCACTGATCACGAAATGATCATGCACTGTTCACGTGACTGATCATGCACTGATCACGTGACTGATCATGCACTGATCACGTGGCTATCATGCACTGCTCACGTGGCTGATCATGCAACGATCACGTAGCAACCATGTACTGGTCACGTGACTGATCATGCACTGATCACGTAATTGATCATGCACTGATCACGTGGCTCATCATGCACTGATCACGTGGCTGATCACACATGATCACGTGACTGATCATGCACTGATCACGTGGCTATCATGCACTGATCACGTGGCTGTCATGCACTGATCACGTGGATATCATGCACTGATCACGTGGCTGATCACACACGATCACATGACTGATCATGCACTGATCACGTGGCTATCATGCACTGATCACGTGGCTATCATGCACTGATCACGTGGCTGATCATGCAATGATCACGTAGCTACCATGTACTGGTCACGTGACTGATCATGCACTGATCACGTGGCTGATCATGCACTGATCACGTGGCTGATCATGCACTGATCACGTGGCTGATCATACACTGATCACATGACTGATCATGCACTGATCACGTGACTGATCATGCACTGATCACGTGGCTATCATGCACTGATCACGTGGCTGACATACACTGATCACGTGCCTGATCATGCACTGATCACGTGGCTGATCATGCACTGATCACGTGACTGATCATGCACTGATCACGTGTCTGATCATGCACTGATCACGTGGCTATCATGCACTGCTCACGTGGCTGATCATGCCATGATCACGCAGCTACCATGTACTGGTCACATGACTGATCATGCACTGATCACGTGACTGATCATGCAGTGATCACGTGGCTATCATGCACTACTCACGTGGCTGATCATGCAATGATCATGTAGCTACCATGTACAGGTCACGTGAATGATCATACACCCATCAGGTGACTGATCATGCACTGATCACGTGGCTATCATGCACTGATCACGAGACTGATCATGCACTGATCACGTCTATATCATGCACTGATCACATGACTGCCCATGCACTGATCACGTGGATGATCATACACTAATCTTGTGACAGATCATGCACTGATCACGTGGCTGATCATGCACTGATACCGTGACTGAGCATGGACTGATCACATGACTATCATGTAGTGATCACGTGACTTAATGGCGCTGATCATGTGACTGATCATGCGCTGATCATGTTTGCTATCATACACTGATCATGTGCCTCTGGAGGCAATAAACAAAGAGCTGAGTAGGCACGAATCAAACAGTCAGCAGGCAATAATCATGGAACTCAGGTGTGAGGAATCATGCTGCTCAGCTGGCAATAATCAAGCAGCTGAGCAGGCAGGAATTACGCAGCACAGCTGGCAATTGTCAAGCAGATGACAGGCAGGAATCGTGCAGCTCAGCTGGCAATTGTCAAGCAGATGAGCAGACAGTAATCACGCAGCTCAGCAGGCCCAGATCACGTGACTGAGCATGCACTGTTCACGTGGCTGATCATACACTGATCACGTGATGATCATGCACTGATCACTTGGATATCATGCACTGATCACGTGGCTGATCATACACTGTTCACGTGTCTGACCATGCACTGATCACGTGGCTGATCATACACTGCTCACGTAACTGATCATGCACTGATCACGTGGCTATCATGCACTGATCACGTGGCTGAACATGCACTGTTCACGTGGCTGATCACACACCTGTCACGTGACATATCATGCACTGATCACGTGGCACTCATGCACTGATCACGTGGCTGATCATACTCTGCTCACGTAACTCATGCACACATCACGTGGCTATCATGCACTGCTCACGTGGCTCATCATGGAATGATCACGTAGCAACCATATACTGGTCACGTGACTGATCATGCAAAGATCACGTAAATGATCATGCACTGTTCACGTGACTGATCATGTACTGATCACGTGACTGATCATGCACTGATCACGTGGCTATCATGCTCTGCTCACGTGGCTGATCATGCAACGATCACGTAGCAACCATGTACTGGTCACGTGACTGATCATGCACTGATCACGTAATTGATCCTGCACTGATCACGTGGCTCATCATGCACTGATCACGTGGCTGATCACATGTATCACGTGACTGATCATGCACTGATCACGTGGCTCATGCACTGATCACGTGGCTGTCATGCACTGATCACGTGGATATCATGCACTGATCACGTGGCTGATCACACACGTATCACATGACTGATCATGCACTGATCACGTGGCTATCATGCACTGATCACGTGGCTATCATGCACTGATCACGTGGCTGATCATGCAATGATCACGTAGCTACCATGTACTGGTCACGTGACTGATCATGCACTGATCACGTGATTGATCATGCACTGATCACGTGGCTGATCATGCACTGATCACGTGGCTGATCATACACTGATCACATAACTGATCATGCACTGATCACGTGACTGATCATGCACTGATCACGTGGCTATCATGCACTGATCACTTGGCTGACATACACTGATCACGTGCTGATCATGCACTGATCACGTGGCTGATCATGCACTGATCACGTGACTGATCATGCACTGATCACGTGTCTGATCATGCACTGATCACGTGGCTATCATGCACTGCTCACGTGGCTGATCATGCCATGATCACGCAGCTACCATGTACTGGTCACATGACTGATCATGCACTGATCACGTGACTGATCATGCAGTGATCACGTGGCTATCATGAACTACTCACGTGGCTGATCATGCAATGATCATGTAGCTACCATGTACAGGTCACGTGAATGATCATACACCCATCAGGTGACTGATCATGCACTGATCACGTGGCTATCATGCACTGATCACGAGACTGATCATGCACTGATCACGTCTATATCATGCACTGATCACATGACTGCCCATGCACTGATCACGTGGATGATCATACACTAATCTTGTGACAGATCATGCACTGATCACGTGGCTGATCATGCACTGATACCGTGACTGAGCATGGACTGATCACATGACTATCATGTAGTGATCACGTGACTTAATGGCGCTGATCATGTGACTGATCATGCGCTGATCATGTTTGCTATCATACACTGATCATGTGCCTCTGGAGGCAATAAACAAAGAGCTGAGTAGGCACGAATCAAACAGTCAGCAGGCAATAATCATGGAACTCAGGTGTGAGGAATCATGCTGCTCAGCTGGCAATAATCAAGCAGCTGAGCAGGCAGGAATTACGCAGCACAGCTGGCAATTGTCAAGCAGATGACAGGCAGGAATCGTGCAGCTCAGCTGGCAATTGTCAAGCAGATGAGCAGACAGTAATCACGCAGCTCAGCAGGCCCAGATCACGTGACTGAGCATGCACTGTTCACGTGGCTGATCATACACTGATCACGTGATGATCATGCACTGATCACTTGGATATCATGCACTGATCACGTGGCTGATCATACACTGTTCACGTGTCTGACCATGCACTGATCACGTGGCTGATCATACACTGCTCACGTAACTGATCATGCACTGATCACGTGGCTATCATGCACTGATCACGTGGCTGAACATGCACTGTTCACGTGGCTGATCACACACCTGTCACGTGACATATCATGCACTGATCACGTGGCACTCATGCACTGATCACGTGGCTGATCATACTCTGCTCACGTAACTCATGCACACATCACGTGGCTATCATGCACTGCTCACGTGGCTCGTCATGGAATGATCACGAGCAACCATATACTGGTCACGTGACTGATCATGCACTGATCACGTAAATGATCATGCACTGTTCACGTGACTGATCATGTACTGATCACGTGACTGATCATGCACTGATCACGTGGCTATCATGCTCTGCTCACGTGGCTGATCATGCAACGATCACGTAGCAACCATGTACTGGTCACGTGACTGATCATGCACTGATCACGTAATTGATCCTGCACTGATCACGTGGCTCATCATGCACTGATCACGTGGCTGATCACACATGTATCACGTGACTGATCATGCACTGATCACGTGGCTCTCATGCACTGATCACGTGGCTGTCATGCACTGATCACGTGGATATCATGCACTGATCACGTGGCTGATCACACACGTATCACATGACTGATCATGCACTGATCACGTGGCTATCATGCACTGATCACGTGGCTATCATGCACTGATCACGTGGCTGATCATGCAATGATCACGTAGCTACCATGTACTGGTCACGTGACTGATCATGCACTGATCACGTGATTGATCATGCACTGATCACGTGGCTGATCATGCACTGATCACGTGGCTGATCATGCACTGATCACATAACTGATCATGCACTGATCACGTGACTGATCATGCACTGATCACGTGGCTATCATGCACTGATCACGTGGCTGATCATACACTGATCACGTGACTGATCATGCACTGATCACGTGGCTGATCATGCACTGATCACGTGACTGATCATGCACTGATCACGTGACTGATCATGCACTGATCACGTGGCTATCATGCACTGATCACGTGGCTGATCATGCCATGATCACGCAGCTACCATGTACTGGTCACATGACTGATCATGCACTGATCACGTGACTGATCATGCACTGATCACGTGGCTATCATGCACTATCACGTGGCTGATCATGCAATGATCATGTAGCTACCATGTACTGGTCACGTGAATGATCATACACCCATCACGTGACTGATCATGCACTGATCACGTGGCTGATCATGCACTGATCACGTGATGATCATGCACTGATCACGTGGATATCATGCACTGATCACGTGGCTGATCATACACTGATCACGTGTCTGATCATGCACTGATCACGTGGCTGATCATGCACTGATCACGTAACTGATCATGCACTGATCACGTGGCTATCATGCACTGATCACGTGGCTGATCATGCACTGATCACGTGGCTGATCACACACTGTCACGTGACTATCATGCACTGATCACGTGGCACTCATGCACTGATCACGTGGCTGATCATACTCTGCTCACGTAACTCATGCACACATCACGTGGCTATCATGCACTGCTCACGTGGCTGTCATGCAATGATCACGTAGCAACCATATACTGGTCACGTGACTGATCATGCACTGATCACGTAAATGATCATGCACTGATCACGTGACTGATCATGCACTGATCACGTGACTGATCATGCACTGATCACGTGGCTATCATGCACTGCTCACGTGGCTGATCATGCAACGATCACGTAGCAACCATGTACTGATCACGTGACTGATCATGCACTGATCACGTAATTGATCATGCACTGATCACGTGGCTCATCATGCACTGATCACGTGGCTGATCACACATGATCACGTGACTGATCATGCACTGATCACGTGGCTCTCATGCACTGATCACGTGGCTGTCATGCACTGATCACGTGGATATCATGCACTGATCACGTGGCTGATCACACACGTATCACATGACTGATCATGCACTGATCACGTGGCTATCATGCACTGATCACGTGGCTATCATGCACTGATCACGTGGCTGATCATGCACTGATCACGTAGCTATCATGTACTGGTCACGTGACTGATCATGCACTGATCACGTGGCTGATCATGCACTGATCACGTGGCTGATCATGCACTGATCACGTGGCTGATCATGCACTGATCACGTGACTGATCATGCACTGATCACGTGACTGATCATGCACTGATCACGTGGCTATCATGCACTGATCACTTGGCTGATCATGCACTGATCACGTGCCTGATCATGCACTGATCACGTGGCTGATCATGCACTGATCACGTGACTGATCATGCACTGATCACGTGTCTGATCATGCACTGATCACGTGGCTATCATGCACTGCTCACGTGGCTGATCATGCCATGATCACGCAGCTACCATGTACTGGTCACATGACTGATCATGCACTGATCACGTGACTGATCATGCAGTGATCACGTGGCTATCATGCACTACTCACGTGGCTGATCATGCAATGATCATGTAGCTACCATGTACAGGTCACGTGAATGATCATACACCCATCAGGTGACTGATCATGCACTGATCACGTGGCTATCATGCACTGATCACGAGACTGATCATGCACTGATCACGTCTATATCATGCACTGATCACATGACTGCCCATGCACTGATCACGTGGATGATCATACACTAATCTTGTGACAGATCATGCACTGATCACGTGGCTGATCATGCACTGATACCGTGACTGAGCATGGACTGATCACATGACTATCATGTAGTGATCACGTGACTTAATGGCGCTGATCATGTGACTGATCATGCGCTGATCATGTTTGCTATCATACACTGATCATGTGCCTCTGGAGGCAATAAACAAAGAGCTGAGTAGGCACGAATCAAACAGTCAGCAGGCAATAATCATGGAACTCAGGTGTGAGGAATCATGCTGCTCAGCTGGCAATAATCAAGCAGCTGAGCAGGCAGGAATTACGCAGCACAGCTGGCAATTGTCAAGCAGATGACAGGCAGGAATCGTGCAGCTCAGCTGGCAATTGTCAAGCAGATGAGCAGACAGTAATCACGCAGCTCAGCAGGCCCAGATCACGTGACTGAGCATGCACTGTTCACGTGGCTGATCATACACTGATCACGTGATGATCATGCACTGATCACTTGGATATCATGCACTGATCACGTGGCTGATCATGCACTGATCACGTAACTGATCATGCACTGATCACGTGGCTATCATGCACTGATCACGTGGCTGATCATGCACTGTTCACGTGGCTGATCACACACCTGTCACGTGACATATCATGCACTGATCACGTGCACTCATGCACTGATCACGTGGCTGATCATACACTGCTCACGTAACTCATGCACACATCACGTGGCTATCATGCACTGCTCACGTGGCTGATCATGGAATGATCACGTAGCAACCATATACTGGTCACGTGACTGATCATGCACTGATCACGTAAATGATCATGCACTGTTCACGTGACTGATCATGTACTGATCACGTGACTGATCATGCACTGATCACGTGGCTATCATGCACTGCTCACGTGGCTGATCATGCAACGATCACGAGCAACCATGTACTGGTCACGTGACTGATCATGCACTGATCACGTAATTGATCATGCACTGATCACGTGGCTCATCATGCACTGATCACGTGGCTGATCACACATGTATCACGTGACTGATCATGCACTGATCACGTGGCTCTCATGCACTGATCACGTGGCTGTCATGCACTGATCACGTGGATATCATGCACTGATCACGTGGCTGATCACACACGATCACATGACTGATCATGCACTGATCACGTGGCTATCATGCACTGATCACGTGGCTATCATGCACTGATCACGTGGCTGATCATGCAATGATCACGTAGCTACCATGCACTGGTCACGTGACTGATCATGCACTGATCACGTAATTGATCATGCACTGATCACGTGGCTGATCATGCACTGATCACGTGGCTGATCATGCACTGATCACGTGACTGATCATGCACTGATCACGTGACTGATCATGCACTGATCACGTGGCTATCATGCACTGATCACGTGGCTGATCATGCACTGATCACGTGGCTGATCATGCACTGATCACGTGGCTGATCATGCACTGATCACGTGACTGATCATGCACTGATCACGTGGCTGATCATGCACTGATCACGTGGCTGATCATGCACTGATCACGTGGCTGATCATGCACTGATCACGTGACTGATCATGCACTGATCACGTGACTGATCATGCACTGATCACGTGGCTGATCATGCACTGATCACGTGGCTATCCTGCACTGATCACGTGGCTGATCATGCACTGATCACGTGACTGATCATGCACTGATCACGTGGCTGATCATGCACTGATCACGTGGCTGATCATGCACTGATCACGTGACTGATCATGCACTGATCACGTGGCTGATCATGCACTGATCACGTGACTGATCATGCACTGATCACGTGACTGATCATGCACTGATCACGTGGCTATCATGCACTGATCACGTGGCTGATCATGCCATGATCACGCAGCTACCATGTACTGGTCACATGACTGATCATGCACTGATCACGTGACTGATCATGCAGTGATCACATGGCTATCATGCACTACTCACATGGCTGATCATGCAATGATCATGTAGCTACCATGTACAGGTCACGTGAATGATCATACACCCATCAGGTGACTGATCATGCACTGATCACGTGGCTATCATGCACTGATCACGTGACTGATCATGCACTGATCACGTCTATATCATGCACTGATCACATGACTGCCCATGCACTGATCACGTGGATGATCATACACTAATCTTGTGACAGATCATGCACTGATCACGTGGCTGATCATGCACTGATACCGTGACTGAGCATGGACTGATCACATGACTATCATGTAGTGATCACGTGACTTAATGGCGCTGATCATGTGACTGATCATGCGCTGATCATGTTTGCTATCATACACTGATCATGTGCCTCTGGAGGCAATAAACAAAGAGCTGAGTAGGCACGAATCAAACAGTCAGCAGGCAATAATCATGGAACTCAGGTGTGAGGAATCATGCTGCTCAGCTGGCAATAATCAAGCAGCTGAGCAGGCAGGAATTACGCAGCACAGCTGGCAATTGTCAAGCAGATGACAGGCAGGAATCGTGCAGCTCAGCTGGCAATTGTCAAGCAGATGAGCAGACAGTAATCACGCAGCTCAGCAGGCCCAGATCACGTGACTGAGCATGCACTGTTCACGTGGCTGATCATACACTGATCACGTGATGATCATGCACTGATCACTTGGATATCATGCACTGATCACGTGGCTGATCATACACTGTTCACGTGTCTGACCATGCACTGATCACGTGGCTGATCATACACTGCTCACGTAACTGATCATGCACTGATCACGTGGCTATCATGCACTGATCACGTGGCTGAACATGCACTGTTCACGTGGCTGATCACACACCTGTCACGTGACATATCATGCACTGATCACGTGGCACTCATGCACTGATCACGTGGCTGATCATACTCTGCTCACGTAACTCATGCACACATCACGTGGCTATCATGCACTGCTCACGTGGCTCGTCATGGAATGATCACGTAGCAACCATATACTGGTCACGTGACTGATCATGCAAAGATCACGTAAATGATCATGCACTGTTCACGTGACTGATCATGTACTGATCACGTGACTGATCATGCACTGATCACGTGGCTATCATGCTCTGCTCACGTGGCTGATCATGCAACGATCACGTAGCAACCATGTACTGGTCACGTGACTGATCATGCACTGATCACGTAATTGATCCTGCACTGATCACGTGGCTCATCATGCACTGATCACGTGGCTGATCACACATGTATCACGTGACTGATCATGCACTGATCACGTGGCTCTCATGCACTGATCACGTGGCTGTCATGCACTGATCACGTGGATATCATGCACTGATCACGTGGCTGATCACACACGATCACATGACTGATCATGCACTGATCACGTGGCTATCATGCACTGATCACGTGGCTATCATGCACTGATCACGTGGCTGATCATGCACTGATCACGTAGCTACCATGTACTGGTCACGTGACTGATCATGCACTGATCACGTAATTGATCATGCACTGATCACGTGGCTGATCATGCACTGATCACGTGGCTGATCATGCACTGATCACGTGACTGATCATGCACTGATCACGTGACTGATCATGCACTGATCACGTGGCTGATCATGCACTGATCACGTGGCTATCATGCACTGCTCACGTGGCTGATCATGCCATGATCACGCAGCTACCATGTACTGGTCACATGACTGATCATGCACTGATCACGTGACTGATCATGCACTGATCACGTGGCTATCATGCACTACTCACGTGGCTGATCATGCAATGATCATGTAGCTACCATGTACAGGTCACGTGAATGATCATACACCCATCAGGTGACTGATCATGCACTGATCACGTGGCTATCATGCACTGATCACGAGACTGATCATGCACTGATCACGTCTATATCATGCACTGATCACATGACTGCCCATGCACTGATCACGTGGATGATCATACACTAATCTTGTGACAGATCATGCACTGATCACGTGGCTGATCATGCACTGATACCGTGACTGAGCATGGACTGATCACATGACTATCATGTAGTGATCACGTGACTTAATGGCGCTGATCATGTGACTGATCATGCGCTGATCATGTTTGCTATCATACACTGATCATGTGCCTCTGGAGGCAATAAACAAAGAGCTGAGTAGGCACGAATCAAACAGTCAGCAGGCAATAATCATGGAACTCAGGTGTGAGGAATCATGCTGCTCAGCTGGCAATAATCAAGCAGCTGAGCAGGCAGGAATTACGCAGCACAGCTGGCAATTGTCAAGCAGATGACAGGCAGGAATCGTGCAGCTCAGCTGGCAATTGTCAAGCAGATGAGCAGACAGTAATCACGCAGCTCAGCAGGCCCAGATCACGTGACTGAGCATGCACTGTTCACGTGGCTGATCATACACTGATCACGTGATGATCATGCACTGATCACTTGGATATCATGCACTGATCACGTGGCTGATCATACACTGTTCACGTGTCTGACCATGCACTGATCACGTGGCTGATCATACACTGCTCACGTAACTGATCATGCACTGATCACGTGGCTATCATGCACTGATCACGTGGCTGAACATGCACTGTTCACGTGGCTGATCACACACCTGTCACGTGACATATCATGCACTGATCACGTGGCACTCATGCACTGATCACGTGGCTGATCATACTCTGCTCACGTAACTCATGCACATCACGTGGCTATCATGCACTGCTCACGTGGCTCATGGAATGATCACGTAGCAACCATATACTGGTCACGTGACTGATCATGCACTGATCACGTAAATGATCATGCACTGTTCACGTGACTGATCATGTACTGATCACGTGACTGATCATGCACTGATCACGTGGCTATCATGCTCTGCTCACGTGGCTGATCATGCACGATCACGTAGCACCATGTACTGGTCACGTGACTGATCATGCACTGATCACGTAATTGATCCTGCACTGATCACGTGGCTCATCATGCACTGATCACGTGGCTGATCACACATGATCACGTGACTGATCATGCACTGATCCCGTGGCTCTCATGCACTGATCACGTGGCTGTCATGCACTGATCACGTGGATATCATGCACTGATCACGTGGCTGATCACACACGTATCACATGACTGATCATGCACTGATCACGTGGCTATCATGCACTGATCACGTGGCTATCATGCACTGATCACGTGGCTGATCATGCAATGATCACGTAGCTACATGTACTGGTCACGTGACTGATCATGCACTGATCACGTAATTGATCATGCACTGATCATGTGGCTGATCATGCACTGATCACGTGGCTGATCATGCACTGATCACATAACTGATCATGCACTGATCACGTGACTGATCATGCACTGATCACGTGGCTATCATGCACTGATCACGTGGCTGACATACACTGATCACGTGCCTGATCATGCACTGATCACGTGGCTGATCATGCACTGATCACGTGACTGATCATGCACTGATCACGTGTCTGATCATGCACTGATCACGTGGCTATCATGCACTGCTCACGTGGCTGATCATGCCATGATCACGCAGCTACCATGTACTGGTCACATGACTGATCATGCACTGATCACGTGACTGATCATGCAGTGATCACGTGGCTATCATGCACTACTCACGTGGCTGATCATGCAATGATCATGTAGCTACCATGTACAGGTCACGTGAATGATCATACACCCATCAGGTGACTGATCATGCACTGATCACGTGGCTATCATGCACTGATCACGTGACTGATCATGCACTGATCACGTCTATATCATGCACTGATCACATGACTGCCCATGCACTGATCACGTGGATGATCATACACTAATCTTGTGACAGATCATGCACTGATCACGTGGCTGATCATGCACTGATACCGTGACTGAGCATGGACTGATCACATGACTATCATGTAGTGATCACGTGACTTAATGGCGCTGATCATGTGACTGATCATGCGCTGATCATGTTTGCTATCATACACTGATCATGTGCCTCTGGAGGCAATAAACAAAGAGCTGAGTAGGCACGAATCAAACAGTCAGCAGGCAATAATCATGGAACTCAGGTGTGAGGAATCATGCTGCTCAGCTGGCAATAATCAAGCAGCTGAGCAGGCAGGAATTACGCAGCACAGCTGGCAATTGTCAAGCAGATGACAGGCAGGAATCGTGCAGCTCAGCTGGCAATTGTCAAGCAGATGAGCAGACAGTAATCACGCAGCTCAGCAGGCCCAGATCACGTGACTGAGCATGCACTGTTCACGTGGCTGATCATACACTGATCACGTGATGATCATGCACTGATCACTTGGATATCATGCACTGATCACGTGGCTGATCATACACTGTTCACGTGTCTGACCATGCACTGATCACGTGGCTGATCATACACTGCTCACGTAACTGATCATGCACTGATCACGTGGCTATCATGCACTGATCACGTGGCTGAACATGCACTGTTCACGTGGCTGATCACACACCTGTCACGTGACATATCATGCACTGATCACGTGGCACTCATGCACTGATCACGTGGCTGATCATACTCTGCTCACGTAACTCATGCACACATCACGTGGCTATCATGCACTGCTCACGTGGCTCGTCATGGAATGATCACGTAGCAACCATATACTGGTCACGTGACTGATCATGCAAAGATCACGTAAATGATCATGCACTGTTCACGTGACTGATCATGTACTGATCACGTGACTGATCATGCACTGATCACGTGGCTATCATGCTCTGCTCACGTGGCTGATCATGCAACGATCACGTAGCAACCATGTACTGGTCACGTGACTGATCATGCACTGATCACGTAATTGATCCTGCACTGATCACGTGGCTCATCATGCACTGATCACGTGGCTGATCACACATGTATCACGTGACTGATCATGCACTGATCACGTGGCTATCATGCACTGATCACGTGGCTGTCATGCACTGATCACGTGGATATCATGCACTGATCACGTGGCTGATCACACACGTATCACATGACTGATCATGCACTGATCACGTGGCTATCATGCACTGATCACGTGGCTATCATGCACTGATCACGTGGCTGATCATGCAATGATCACGTAGCTACCATGTACTGATCACGTGACTGATCATGCACTGATCACGTAATTGATCATGCACTGATCACGTGGCTGATCATGCACTGATCACGTGGCTGATCATGCACTGATCACATAACTGATCATGCACTGATCACGTGACTGATCATGCACTGATCACGTGGCTATCATGCACTGATCACGTGGCTGACATACACTGATCACGTGCCTGGTCATGCACTGATCACGTGGCTGATCATGCACTGATCACGTGACTGATCATGCACTGATCTCGTGTCTGATCATGCACTGATCACGTGGCTATCATGCACTGCTCACGTGGCTGATCATGCCATGATCACGCAGCTACCATGTACTGGTCACATGACTGATCATGCACTGATCACGTGACTGATCATGCAGTGATCACGTGGCTATCATGCACTACTCACGTGGCTGATCATGCAATGATCATGTAGCTACCATGTACAGGTCACGTGAATGATCATACACCCATCAGGTGACTGATCATGCACTGATCACGTGGCTATCATGCACTGATCACGAGACTGATCATGCACTGATCACGTCTATATCATGCACTGATCACATGACTGCCCATGCACTGATCACGTGGATGATCATACACTAATCTTGTGACAGATCATGCACTGATCACGTGGCTGATCATGCACTGATACCGTGACTGAGCATGGACTGATCACATGACTATCATGTAGTGATCACGTGACTTAATGGCGCTGATCATGTGACTGATCATGCGCTGATCATGTTTGCTATCATACACTGATCATGTGCCTCTGGAGGCAATAAACAAAGAGCTGAGTAGGCACGAATCAAACAGTCAGCAGGCAATAATCATGGAACTCAGGTGTGAGGAATCATGCTGCTCAGCTGGCAATAATCAAGCAGCTGAGCAGGCAGGAATTACGCAGCACAGCTGGCAATTGTCAAGCAGATGACAGGCAGGAATCGTGCAGCTCAGCTGGCAATTGTCAAGCAGATGAGCAGACAGTAATCACGCAGCTCAGCAGGCCCAGATCACGTGACTGAGCATGCACTGTTCACGTGGCTGATCATACACTGATCACGTGATGATCATGCACTGATCACTTGGATATCATGCACTGATCACGTGGCTGATCATACACTGTTCACGTGTCTGACCATGCACTGATCACGTGGCTGATCATACACTGCTCACGTAACTGATCATGCACTGATCACGTGGCTATCATGCACTGATCACGTGGCTGAACATGCACTGTTCACGTGGCTGATCACACACCTGTCACGTGACATATCATGCACTGATCACGTGGCACTCATGCACTGATCACGTGGCTGATCATACTCTGCTCACGTAACTCATGCACACATCACGTGGCTATCATGCACTGCTCACGTGGCTCGTCATGGAATGATCACGTAGCTACCATATACTGGTCACGTGACTGATCATGCACTGATCACGTAAATGATCATGCACTGTTCACGTGACTGATCATGTACTGATCACGTGACTGATCATGCACTGATCACGTGGCTATCATGCTCTGCTCACGTGGCTGATCATGCAACGATCACGTAGCAACCATGTACTGGTCACGTGACTGATCATGCACTGATCACGTAATTGATCCTGCACTGATCACGTGGCTCATCATGCACTGATCACGTGGCTGATCACACATGTATCACGTGACTGATCATGCACTGATCACGTGGCTATCATGCACTGATCACGTGGCTGTCATGCACTGATCACGTGATATCATGCACTGATCACGTGGCTGATCACACACGTATCACATGACTGATCATGCACTGATCACGTGGCTATCATGCACTGATCACGTGGCTATCATGCACTGATCACGTGGCTGATCATGCAATGATCACGTAGCTATCATGCACTGGTCACGTGACTGATCATGCACTGATCACGTAATTGATCATGCACTGATCACGTGGCTGATCATGCACTGATCACGTGGCTGATCATACACTGATCACATAACTGATCATGCACTGATCACGTGACTGATCATGCACTGATCACGTGGCTATCATGCACTGATCACGTGGCTGACATACACTGATCACGTGCTGATCATGCACTGATCACGTGGCTGATCATGCACTGATCACGTGACTGATCATGCACTGATCACGTGTCTGATCATGCACTGATCACGTGGCTATCATGCACTGATCACGTGGCTGATCATGCCATGATCACGTGCTACCATGTACTGGTCACATGACTGATCATGCACTGATCACGTGACTGATCATGCACTGATCACGTGGCTATCATGCACTACTCACGTGGCTGATCATGCAATGATCATGTAGCTACCATGTACAGGTCACGTGAATGATCATACACCCATCAGGTGACTGATCATGCACTGATCACGTGGCTATCATGCACTGATCACGTGACTGATCATGCACTGATCACGTCTATATCATGCACTGATCACATGACTGCCCATGCACTGATCACGTGGATGATCATACACTGATCACGTGACAGATCATGCACTGATCACGTGGCTGATCATGCACTGATACCGTGACTGAGCATGGACTGATCACATGACTATCATGTAGTGATCACGTGACTTAATGGCACTGATCATGTGACTGATCATGCACTGATCATGTTTGCTATCATACACTGATCATGTGCCTCTGGAGGCAATAAACAAAGAGCTGAGTAGGCACGAATCAAACAGTCAGCAGGCAATAATCATGGAACTCAGGTGAGGAATCATGCAGCTCAGCTGGCAATTGTCAAGCAGATGAGCAGACAGTAATCACGCAGCTCAGCAGGCCCAGATCACGTGACTGAGCATGCACTGTTCACGTGGCTGATCATACACTGATCACGTGATGATCATGCACTGATCACGTGGATATCATGCACTGATCACGTGGCTGATCATACACTGATCACGTGTCTGACCATGCACTGATCACGTGGCTGATCATGCACTGATCACGTAACTGATCATGCACTGATCACGTGGCTATCATGCACTGATCACGTGGCTGAACATGCACTGTTCACGTGGCTGATCACACACCTGTCACGTGACATATCATGCACTGATCACGTGGCACTCATGCACTGATCACGTGGCTGATCATACACTGCTCACGTAACTCATGCACATCACGTGGCTATCATGCACTGCTCACGTGGCTGTCATGGAATGATCACGTAGCAACCATATACTGGTCACGTGACTGATCATGCACTGATCACGTAAATGATCATGCACTGATCACGTGACTGATCATGTACTGATCACGTGACTGATCATGCACTGATCACGTGGCTATCATGCACTGCTCACGTGGCTGATCATGCAACGATCACGTAGCAACCATGTACTGGTCACGTGACTGATCATGCACTGATCACGTAATTGATCATGCACTGATCACGTGGCTCATCATGCACTGATCACGTGGCTGATCACACATGTATCACGTGACTGATCATGCACTGATCACGTGGCTCTCATGCACTGATCACGTGGCTGTCATGCACTGATCACGTGGATATCATGCACTGATCACGTGGCTGATCACACACGATCACATGACTGATCATGCACTGATCACGTGGCTATCATGCACTGATCACGTGGCTATCATGCACTGATCACGTGGCTGATCATGCAATGATCACGAGCTACATGTACTGGTCACGTGACTGATCATGCACTGATCACGTAATTGATCATGCACTGATCACGTGGCTGATCATGCACTGATCACGTGGCTGATCATGCACTGATCACGTGACTGATCATGCACTGATCACGTGACTGATCATGCACTGATCACGTGGCTATCATGCACTGATCACGTGGCTGACATACACTGATCACGTGCCTGATCATGCACTGATCACGTGGCTGATCATGCACTGATCACGTGACTGATCATGCACTGATCACGTCTGATCATGCACTGATCACGTGGCTATCATGCACTGCTCACGTGGCTGATCATGCCATGATCACGCAGCTACCATGTACTGGT
The DNA here is from genome assembly GCF_032452875.1 of Bos javanicus. Lineage (NCBI taxonomy): Eukaryota > Metazoa > Chordata > Mammalia > Artiodactyla > Bovidae > Bos > Bos javanicus. The sequence goes on from NW_026894161.1 coordinate 146,502, forward strand.
CACATGACTGATCATGCACTGATCACGTGACTGATCATGCACTGATCACGTGGCTATCATGAACTACTCACGTGGCTGATCATGCAATGATCATGTAGCTACCATGTACAGGTCACGTGAATGATCATACACCCATCAGGTGACTGATCATGCACTGATCACGTGGCTATCATGCACTGATCACGAGACTGATCATGCACTGATCACGTCTATATCATGCACTGATCACATGACTGCATGCACTGATCACGTGGATGATCATACACTAATCTTGTGACAGATCATGCACTGATCACGTGGCTGATCATGCACTGATACCGTGACTGAGCATGGACTGATCACATGACTATCATGTAGTGATCACGTGACTTAATGGCGCTGATCATGTGACTGATCATGCGCTGATCATGTTTGCTATCATACACTGATCATGTGCCTCTGGAGGCAATAAACAAAGAGCTGAGTAGGCACGAATCAAACAGTCAGCAGGCAATAATCATGGAACTCAGGTGTGAGGAATCATGCTGCTCAGCTGGCAATAATCAAGCAGCTGAGCAGGCAGGAATTACGCAGCACAGCTGGCAATTGTCAAGCAGATGACAGGCAGGAATCGTGCAGCTCAGCTGGCAATTGTCAAGCAGATGAGCAGACAGTAATCACGCAGCTCAGCAGGCCCAGATCACGTGACTGAGCATGCACTGTTCACGTGGCTGATCATACACTGATCACGTGATGATCATGCACTGATCACTTGGATATCATGCACTGATCACGTGGCTGATCATACACTGTTCACGTGTCTGACCATGCACTGATCACGTGGCTGATCATACACTGCTCACGTAACTGATCATGCACTGATCACGTGGCTATCATGCACTGATCACGTGGCTGAACATGCACTGTTCACGTGGCTGATCACACACCTGTCACGTGACATATCATGCACTGATCACGTGCACTCATGCACTGATCACGTGGCTGATCATACTCTGCTCACGTAACTCATGCACACATCACGTGGCTATCATGCACTGCTCACGTGGCTCGTCATGGAATGATCACGTAGCAACCATATACTGGTCACGTGACTGATCATGCAAAGATCACGTAAATGATCATGCACTGTTCACGTGACTGATCATGCACTGATCACGTGACTGATCATGCACTGATCACGTGGCTATCATGCACTGCTCACGTGGCTGATCATGCAACGATCACGTAGCAACCATGTACTGGTCACGTGACTGATCATGCACTGATCACGAATTGATCATGCACTGATCACGTGGCTCATCATGCACTGATCACGTGGCTGATCACACATATCACGTGACTGATCATGCACTGATCACGTGGCTCTCATGCACTGATCACGTGGCTGTCATGCACTGATCACGTGGATATCATGCACTGATCACGTGGCTGATCACACACGATCACATGACTGATCATGCACTGATCACGTGGCTATCATGCACTGATCACGTGGCTATCATGCACTGATCACGTGGCTGATCATGCAATGATCACGTAGCTACCATGTACTGGTCACGTGACTGATCATGCACTGATCACGTAATTGATCATGCACTGATCACGTGGCTGATCATGCACTGATCACGTGGCTGATCATGCACTGATCACATAACTGATCATGCACTGATCACGTGACTGATCATGCACTGATCACGTGGCTATCATGCACTGATCACGTGGCTGACATACACTGATCACGTGCCTGATCATGCACTGATCACGTGGCTGATCATGCACTGATCACGTGACTGATCATGCACTGATCACGTGTCTGATCATGCACTGATCACGTGGCTATCATGCACTGCTCACGTGGCTGATCATGCCATGATCACGCAGCTACCATGTACTGGTCACATGACTGATCATGCACTGATCACGTGACTGATCATGCAGTGATCACGTGGCTATCATGCACTACTCACGTGGCTGATCATGCAATGATCATGTAGCTACCATGTACAGGTCACGTGAATGATCATACACCCATCAGGTGACTGATCATGCACTGATCACGTGGCTATCATGCACTGATCACGAGACTGATCATGCACTGATCACGTCTATATCATGCACTGATCACATGACTGCCCATGCACTGATCACGTGGATGATCATACACTAATCATGTGACAGATCATGCACTGATCACGTGGCTGATCATGCACTGATACCGTGACTGAGCATGGACTGATCACATGACTATCATGTAGTGATCACGTGACTTAATGGCGCTGATCATGTGACTGATCATGCGCTGATCATGTTTGCTATCATACACTGATCATGTGCCTCTGGAGGCAATAAACAAAGAGCTGAGTAGGCACGAATCAAACAGTCAGCAGGCAATAATCATGGAACTCAGCTGTGAGGAATCATGCTGCTCAGCTGGCAATAATCAAGCAGCTGAGCAGGCAGGAATTACGCAGCACAGCTGGCAATTGTCAAGCAGATGACAGGCAGGAATCGTGCAGCTCAGCTGGCAATTGTCAAGCAGATGAGCAGACAGTAATCACGCAGCTCAGCAGGCCCAGATCACGTGACTGAGCATGCACTGTTCACGTGGCTGATCATACACTGATCACGTGATGATCATGCACTGATCACTTGGATATCATGCACTGATCACGTGGCTGATCATACACTGTTCACGTGTCTGACCATGCACTGATCACGTGGCTGATCATACACTGCTCACGTAACTGATCATGCACTGATCACGTGGCTATCATGCACTGATCACGTGGCTGAACATGCACTGTTCACGTGGCTGATCACACACCTGTCACGTGACATATCATGCACTGATCACGTGGCACTCATGCACTGATCACGTGGCTGATCATACTCTGCTCACGTAACTCATGCACACATCACGTGGCTATCATGCACTGCTCACGTGGCTCGTCATGGAATGATCACGTAGCAACCATATACTGGTCACGTGACTGATCATGCACAGATCACGTAAATGATCATGCACTGTTCACGTGACTGATCATGTACTGATCACGTGACTGATCATGCACTGATCACGTGGCTATCATGCTCTGCTCACGTGGCTGATCATGCAACGATCACGTAGCAACCATGTACTGGTCACGTGACTGATCATGCACTGATCACGTAATTGATCCTGCACTGATCACGTGGCTCATCATGCACTGATCACGTGGCTGATCACACATGTATCACGTGACTGATCATGCACTGATCCGTGGCTATCATGCACTGATCACGTGGCTGTCATGCACTGATCACGTGGATATCATGCACTGATCACGTGGCTGATCACACACGTATCACATGACTGATCATGCACTGATCACGTGGCTATCATGCACTGATCACGTGGCTATCATGCACTGATCACGTGGCTGATCATGCACTGATCACGTAGCTACCATGCACTGATCACGTGACTGATCATGCACTGATCACGTGACTGATCATGCACTGATCACGTGGCTGATCATGCACTGATCACGTGGCTGATCATGCACTGATCACGTAACTGATCATGCACTGATCACGTGACTGATCATGCACTGATCACGTGGCTATCATGCACTGATCACTTGGCTGATCATGCACTGATCACGTGCCTGATCATGCACTGATCACGTGGCTGATCATGCACTGATCACGTGACTGATCATGCACTGATCACGTGACTGATCATGCACTGATCACGTGGCTATCATGCACTGATCACGTGGCTGATCATGCATGATCACGCAGCTATCATGTACTGATCACATGACTGATCATGCACTGATCACGTGACTGATCATGCACTGATCACGTGGCTATCATGCACTGATCACGTGGCTGATCATGCACTGATCACGTAGCTACCATGCACTGATCACGTGAATGATCATGCACTGATCAGGTGACTGATCATGCACTGATCACGTGGCTATCATGCACTGATCACGTGACTGATCATGCACTGATCACGTCTATATCATGCACTGATCACGTGACTGATCATGCACTGATCACGTGGATGATCATACACTGATCACGTGACTGATCATGCACTGATCACGTGGCTGATCATGCACTGATCACGTGGCTGATCATGCACTGATCACGTGCTATCATGCACTGATCACGTGACTGATCATGCACTGATCACGTGACTGATCATGCACTGATCACGTGACTGATCATGCACTGATCACGTGACTGATCATGCACTGATCACGTGGCTGATCATGCACTGATCACGTGGCTGATCATGCATGATCACGTGACTGATCATGCACTGATCACGTGGCTATCATGCACTGATCACGTGGCTGATCATGCACTGATCACGTGGATATCATGCACTGATCACGGCTGATCATACACTGATCACGTGACTGATCATGCACTGATCACGTGGCTGATCATGCACTGATCACGTGGCTGATCATGCACTGATCACGTGGCTGATCATGCACTGATCACGTGACTGATCATGCACTGATCACGTGACTGATCATGCACTGATCACGTGGCTATCATGCACTGATCACGTGGCTGATCATGCACTGATCACGTGGCTGATCATGCACTGATCACGTGCTGATCATGCACTGATCACGTGACTGATCATGCACTGATCACGTGGCTATCATGCACTGATCACGTGGCTGATCATGCACTGATCACGTGGCTGATCATGCACTGATCACGTGGCTGATCATGCACTGATCACGTGACTGATCATGCACTGATCACGTGACTGATCATGCACTGATCACGTGGCTATCATGCACTGCTCACGTGGCTGATCATGCCATGATCACGCAGCTACCATGTACTGGTCACATGACTGATCATGCACTGATCACGTGACTGATCATGCACTGATCACGTGGCTATCATGCACTACTCACGTGGCTGATCATGCAATGATCATGTAGCTACCATGTACAGGTCACGTGAATGATCATACACCCATCAGGTGACTGATCATGCACTGATCACGTGGCTATCATGCACTGATCACGAGACTGATCATGCACTGATCACGTCTATATCATGCACTGATCACATGACTGCCCATGCACTGATCACGTGGATGATCATACACTAATCATGTGACAGATCATGCACTGATCACGTGGCTGATCATGCACTGATACCGTGACTGAGCATGGACTGATCACATGACTATCATGTAGTGATCACGTGACTTAATGGCGCTGATCATGTGACTGATCATGCGCTGATCATGTTTGCTATCATACACTGATCATGTGCCTCTGGAGGCAATAAACAAAGAGCTGAGTAGGCACGAATCAAACAGTCAGCAGGCAATAATCATGGAACTCAGCTGTGAGGAATCATGCTGCTCAGCTGGCAATAATCAAGCAGCTGAGCAGGCAGGAATTACGCAGCACAGCTGGCAATTGTCAAGCAGATGACAGGCAGGAATCGTGCAGCTCAGCTGGCAATTGTCAAGCAGATGAGCAGACAGTAATCACGCAGCTCAGCAGGCCCAGATCACGTGACTGAGCATGCACTGTTCACGTGGCTGATCATACACTGATCACGTGATGATCATGCACTGATCACTTGGATATCATGCACTGATCACGTGGCTGATCATACACTGTTCACGTGTCTGACCATGCACTGATCACGTGGCTGATCATACACTGCTCACGTAACTGATCATGCACTGATCACGTGGCTATCATGCACTGATCACGTGGCTGAACATGCACTGTTCACGTGGCTGATCACACACCTGTCACGTGACATATCATGCACTGATCACGTGGCACTCATGCACTGATCACGTGGCTGATCATACTCTGCTCACGTAACTCATGCACACATCACGTGGCTATCATGCACTGCTCACGTGGCTCGTCATGGAATGATCACGTAGCTACCATATACTGGTCACGTGACTGATCATGCAAGATCACGTAAATGATCATGCACTGTTCACGTGACTGATCATGTACTGATCACGTGACTGATCATGCACTGATCACGTGGCTATCATGCACTGCTCACGTGGCTGATCATGCAACGATCACGAGCAACCATGTACTGGTCACGTGACTGATCATGCACTGATCACGTAATGATCATGCACTGATCACGTGGCTCATCATGCACTGATCACGTGGCTGATCACATGTATCACGTGACTGATCATGCACTGATCACGTGGCTCATGCACTGATCACGTGGCTATCATGCACTGATCACGTGGATATCATGCACTGATCACGTGGCTGATCACACACGTATCACATGACTGATCATGCACTGATCACGTGGCTATCATGCACTGATCACGTGGCTATCATGCACTGATCACGGCTGATCATGCAATGATCACGTAGCTATCATGCACTGATCACGTGACTGATCATGCACTGATCACGTGGCTGATCATGCACTGATCACGTGGCTGATCATGCACTGATCACGTGGCTGATCATGCACTGATCACATGACTGATCATGCACTGATCACGTGGCTATCATGCACTGATCACGTGGCTGATCATGCACTGATCACGTGCTGATCATGCACTGATCACGTGGCTGATCATGCACTGATCACGTGACTGATCATGCACTGATCACGTGCTGATCATGCACTGATCACGTGGCTATCATGCACTGATCACGTGGCTGATCATGCATGATCACGCACTACCATGTACTGATCACATGACTGATCATGCACTGATCACGTGACTGATCATGCACTGATCACGTGGCTATCATGCACTGATCACGCTGATCATGCACTGATCATGTAGCTACCATGTGGTCACGTGAATGATCATACACCATCAGGTGACTGATCATGCACTGATCACGTGGCCATGCACTGATCACGTGACTGATCATGCACTGATCACGTCTATCATGCACTGATCACATGACTGCATGCACTGATCACGTGGATGATCATGCACTAATCATGTGACAGATCATGCACTGATCACGTGGCTGATCATGCACTGATCACGTGACTGATCATGCACTGATCACGTGGCGATCATGCACTGATCACGTGGATATCATGCACTGATCACGTGGCTGATCATACACTGTCACGTGTCTGATCATGCACTGATCACGTGGCTGATCATACACTGATCACGTAACTGATCATGCACTGATCACGTGGCTATCATGCACTGATCACGTGGCTGAACATGCACTGTCACGTGGCTGATCACACACCTGTCACGTGACATATCATGCACTGATCACGTGGCACTCATGCACTGATCATGGCTGATCATACTCTGCTCACGCAACTCATGCACATCACGTGGCTATCATGCACTGATCACGTGGCTCGTCATGCAATGATCACGTAGCAACCATATACTGGTCACGTGACTGATCATGCACAGATCACGTAAATGATCATGCACTGTTCACGTGACTGATCATGTACTGATCACGTGACTGATCATGCACTGATCACGTGGCTATCATGCACTGCTCACGTGGCTGATCATGCAACGATCACGTAGCAACCATGTACTGGTCACGTGACTGATCATGCACTGATCACGTAATTGATCATGCACTGATCACGTGGCTCATCATGCACTGATCACGTGGCTGATCACACATGATCACGTGACTGATCATGCACTGATCACGTGGCTCATGCACTGATCATGCACTGATCACGTGATATCATGCACTGATCACGTGGTGATCACACACGTATCACATGACTGATCATGCACTGATCACGTGGCTGATCATGCACTGATCACGTGGCTATCATGCACTGATCACGTGGCTGATCATGCAATGATCACGAAGCTGACATGCACTGGTCACGTGACTGATCATGCACTGATCACGTACTGATCATGCACTGATCACGTGGCTGATCATGCACTGATCACGTGGCTGATCATGCACTGATCACATAACTGATCATGCACTGATCACGTGACTGATCATGCACTGATCACGTGGCTATCATGCACTGATCACTTGGCTGACATGCACTGATCACGTGGCTGATCATGCACTGATCACGTGCTGATCATGCACTGATCACGTGACTGATCATGCACTGATCACGTGTCTGATCATGCACTGATCACGTGGCTATCATGCACTGATCACGTGGCTGATCATGCATGATCACGCAGCTATCATGTACTGATCACGTGATGATCATGCACTGATCACGTATGATCATGCACTGATCACGCTATCATGCACTGATCACGTGGCTGATCATGCAATGATCACGTAGCTACCATGCACTGTCACGTGAATGATCATGCACTGATCACGTGACTGATCATGCACTGATCACGTGGCTATCATGCACTGATCACGCAGACTGATCATGCACTGATCACGTCTCATCATGCACTGATCACGTGACTGCATGCACTGATCACGTGGCTGATCATACACTGATCACGTGATGATCATGCACTGATCACGTGGATCATGCACTGATCACGTGGCTGATCATGCACTGATCACGTGTCTGATCATGCACTGATCACGTGGCTGATCATGCACTGATCACGTAACTGATCATGCACTGATCACGTGGCTATCATGCACTGATCACGTGGCTGATCATGCACTGATCACGTGGCTGATCACACACTGTCACGTGACTATCATGCACTGATCACGTGGAACTCATGCACTGATCACGTGGCTGATCATACTCTGCACGTAACTCATGCACACATCACGTGGCTATCATGCACTGCTCACGTGCTGATCATGCAATGATCACGTAGCTACCATATACTGGTCACGTGACTGATCATGCACTGATCACGTAAATGATCATGCACTGTTCACGTGACTGATCATGCACTGATCACGTGACTGATCATGCACTGATCACGTGGCTATCATGCACTGATCACGTGGCTGATCATGCAATGATCACGTAGCAACCATGTACTGGTCACGTGACTGATCATGCACTGATCACGAATTGATCATGCACTGATCACGTGGCTATCATGCACTGATCACGTGGCTGATCACACATGATCACGTGACTGATCATGCACTGATCACGTGGCTATCATGCACTGATCACGTGGCTGTCATGCACTGATCACGTGGATATCATGCACTGATCACGTGGCTGATCACACTGATCACGTGACTGATCATGCACTGATCACGTGGCTATCATGCACTGATCACGTGGCTATCATGCACTGATCACGTGGCTGATCATGCACTGATCACGTAGCTATCATGCACTGATCACGTGACTGATCATGCACTGATCACGTGACTGATCATGCACTGATCACGTGGCTGATCATGCACTGATCACGTGGCTGATCATGCACTGATCACGTGGCTGATCATGCACTGATCACGTGACTGATCATGCACTGATCACGTGACTGATCATGCACTGATCACGTGGCTATCATGCACTGATCACGTGGCTGATCATGCACTGATCACGTGACTGATCATGCACTGATCACGTGGCTGATCATGCACTGATCACGTGACTGATCATGCACTGATCACGTGGCTGATCATGCACTGATCACGTGGCTGATCATGCACTGATCACGTGGCTATCATGCACTGATCACGTGACTGATCATGCACTGATCACGTGACTGATCATGCACTGATCACGTGCTGATCATGCACTGATCACGTGGCTGATCATGCACTGATCACGTGGCTGATCATGCACTGATCACGTGACTGATCATGCACTGATCACGTGGCTGATCATGCACTGATCACGTGGCTGATCATGCACTGATCACGTGACTGATCATGCACTGATCACGTGGCTGATCATGCACTGATCACGTGACTGATCATGCACTGATCACGTGGCTGATCATGCACTGATCACGTGGCTATCATGCACTGATCACGTGGCTGATCATGCATGATCACGAGCTACCATGTACTGATCACATGACTGATCATGCACTGATCACGTGACTGATCATGCACTGATCACGTGGCTATCATGCACTACTCACGTGGCTGATCATGCAATGATCATGTAGCTACCATGTACAGGTCACGTGAATGATCATACACCCATCAGGTGACTGATCATGCACTGATCACGTGGCTATCATGCACTGATCACTGACTGATCATGCACTGATCACGCCTATATCATGCACTGATCACATGACTGCCCATGCACTGATCACGTGGATGATCATACACTAATCAGTGACAGATCATGCACTGATCACGTGGCTGATCATGCACTGATACCGTGACTGAGCATGGACTGATCACATGACTATCATGTAGTGATCACGTGACTTAATGGCGCTGATCATGTGACTGATCATGCGCTGATCATGTTTGCTATCATACACTGATCATGTGCCTCTGGAGGCAATAAACAAAGAGCTGAGTAGGCACGAATCAAACAGTCAGCAGGCAATAATCATGGAACTCAGGTGAGGAATCATGCTGCTCAGCTGGCAATAATCAAGCAGCTGAGCAGGCAGGAATTACGCAGCACAGCTGGCAATTGTCAAGCAGATGACAGGCAGGAATCGTGCAGCTCAGCTGGCAATTGTCAAGCAGATGAGCAGACAGTAATCACGCAGCTCAGCAGGCCCTGATCACGTGACTGAGCATGCACTGTTCACGTGGCTGATCATACACTGATCACGTGATGATCATGCACTGATCACTTGGATATCATGCACTGATCACGTGGCTGATCATACACTGTTCACGTGTCTGACCATGCACTGATCACGTGGCTGATCATACACTGCTCACGTAACTGATCATGCACTGATCACGTGGCTATCATGCACTGATCACGTGGCTGAACATGCACTGTTCACGTGGCTGATCACACACCTGTCACGTGACATATCATGCACTGATCACGTGGCACTCATGCACTGATCACGTGGCTGATCATACTCTGCTCACGTAACTCATGCACACATCACGTGGCTATCATGCACTGCTCACGTGGCTGATCATGGAATGATCACGTAGCAACCATATACTGGTCACGTGACTGATCATGCATCACGTAAATGATCATGCACTGTTCACGTGACTGATCATGCACTGATCACGTGATGATCATGCACTGATCACGTGGCTATCATGCTCTGCTCACGTGGCTGATCATGCAACGATCACGAGCAACCATGTACTGGTCACGTGACTGATCATGCACTGATCACGTAATTGATCATGCACTGATCACGTGGCTATCATGCACTGATCACGTGGCTGATCACACATGTATCACGTGACTGATCATGCACTGATCACGGCTCTCATGCACTGATCACGTGCTGTCATGCACTGATCACGTGGCTATCATGCACTGATCACGTGGCTGATCACACACGTATCACATGACTGATCATGCACTGATCACGTGGCTATCATGCACTGATCACGTGGCTATCATGCACTGATCACGTGCTGATCATGCACTGATCACGTAGCTATCATGCACTGATCACGTGACTGATCATGCACTGATCACGTAACTGATCATGCACTGATCACGTGGCTGATCATGCACTGATCACGTGGCTGATCATGCACTGATCACATGACTGATCATGCACTGATCACGTGACTGATCATGCACTGATCACGTGGCTATCATGCACTGATCACTGGCTGGACATGCACTGATCACGTGCCTGATCATGCACTGATCACGTGGCTGATCATGCACTGATCACGTGACTGATCATGCACTGATCACGTGACTGATCATGCACTGATCACGTGGCTCATGCACTGCTCACGTGGCTGATCATGCCATGATCACGCAGCTACATGTACTGGTCACATGACTGATCATGCACTGATCACGTGACTGATCATGCACTGATCACGTGGCTATCATGCACTACTCACGTGGCTGATCATGCAATGATCATGTAGCTACCATGTACAGGTCACGTGAATGATCATACACCCATCAGGTGACTGATCATGCACTGATCACGTGGCTATCATGCACTGATCACGAGACTGATCATGCACTGATCACGTCTATATCATGCACTGATCACATGACTGATCATGCACTGATCACGTGGATGATCATACACTAATCTTGACAGATCATGCACTGATCACGTGGCTGATCATGCACTGATACCGTGACTGAGCATGGACTGATCACATGACTATCATGTAGTGATCACGTGACTTAATGGCGCTGATCATGTGACTGATCATGCGCTGATCATGTTTGCTATCATACACTGATCATGTGCCTCTGGAGGCAATAAACAAAGAGCTGAGTAGGCACGAATCAAACAGTCAGCAGGCAATAATCATGGAACTCAGGTGTGAGGAATCATGCTGCTCAGCTGGCAATAATCAAGCAGCTGAGCAGGCAGGAATTACGCAGCACAGCTGGCAATTGTCAAGCAGATGACAGGCAGGAATCGTGCAGCTCAGCTGGCAATTGTCAAGCAGATGAGCAGACAGTAATCACGCAGCTCAGCAGGCCCAGATCACGTGACTGAGCATGCACTGTTCACGTGGCTGATCATACACTGATCACGTGATGATCATGCACTGATCACTTGGATATCATGCACTGATCACGTGGCTGATCATACACTGTTCACGTGTCTGACCATGCACTGATCACGTGGCTGATCATACACTGCTCACGTAACTGATCATGCACTGATCACGTGGCTATCATGCACTGATCACGTGGCTGAACATGCACTGTTCACGTGGCTGATCACACACCTGTCACGTGACATATCATGCACTGATCACGTGGCACTCATGCACTGATCACGTGGCTGATCATACTCTGCTCACGTAACTCATGCACACATCACGTGGCTATCATGCACTGCTCACGTGCCGCATGGAATGATCACGTAGCAACCATATACTGGTCACGTGACTGATCATGCACTGATCACGAATGATCATGCACTGTTCACGTGACTGATCATGTACTGATCACGTGACTGATCATGCACTGATCACGTGGCTATCATGCTCTGCTCACGTGGCTGATCATGCAATGATCATGAGCAACCATGTACTGGTCACGTGATGATCATGCACTGATCACGTAATTGATCATGCACTGATCACGTGGCTCATCATGCACTGATCACGTGGCTGATCACACATGATCACGTGACTGATCATGCACTGATCACGTGGCTATCATGCACTGATCACGTGGCTGTCATGCACTGATCACGTGGATATCATGCACTGATCACGTGGCTGATCACACACGTATCACATGACTGATCATGCACTGATCACGTGGCTATCATGCACTGATCACGTGGCTATCATGCACTGATCACGTGGCTGATCATGCAATGATCACGTAGCTATCATGTACTGATCACGTGACTGATCATGCACTGATCACGTAATTGATCATGCACTGATCACGTGGCTGATCATGCACTGATCACGTGGCTGATCATGCACTGATCACATAACTGATCATGCACTGATCACGTGACTGATCATGCACTGATCACGTGGCTATCATGCACTGATCACGTGCTGATCATGCACTGATCACGTACTGATCATGCACTGATCACGTGCTGATCATGCACTGATCACGTGATGATCATGCACTGATCTGTTCTGATCATGCACTGATCACGTGGCTATCATGCACTGCTCACGTGGCTGATCATGCATGATCACGCAGCTACATGTACTGGTCACATGACTGATCATGCACTGATCACGTGACTGATCATGCACTGATCACGTGGCTATCATGCACTACTCACGTGGCTGATCATGCAATGATCATGTAGCTACCATGTACAGGTCACGTGAATGATCATACACCCATCACACTGATCATGCACTGATCACGTGGCTATCATGCACTGATCACGAACTGATCATGCACTGATCACGCCTATATCATGCACTGATCACATGACTGCCATGCACTGATCACGTGGATGATCATACCATCATGTGACAGATCATGCACTGATCACGTGGCTGATCATGCACTGATACCGTGACTGAGCATGGACTGATCACATGACTATCATGTAGTGATCACGTGACTTAATGGCGCTGATCATGTGACTGATCATGCGCTGATCATGTTTGCTATCATACACTGATCATGTGCCTCTGGAGGCATAAACAAAGAGCTGAGTAGGCACGAATCAAACAGTCAGCAGGCAATCATGGAACAGGTGTGAGGAATCATGCTGCTCAGCTGGCAATAATCAAGCAGCTGAGCAGGCAGGAATTACGCAGCACAGCTGGCAATTGTCAAGCAGATGACAGGCAGGAATCGTGCAGCTCAGCTGGCAATTGTCAAGCAGATGAGCAGACAGTAATCACGCAGCTCAGCAGGCCCAGATCACGTGACTGAGCATGCACTGTTCACGTGGCTGATCATACACTGATCACGTGATGATCATGCACTGATCACTTGGATATCATGCACTGATCACGTGGCTGATCATACACTGTTCACGTGTCTGACCATGCACTGATCACGTGGCTGATCATACACTGCTCACGTAACTGATCATGCACTGATCACGTGGCTATCATGCACTGATCACGTGGCTGAACATGCACTGTTCACGTGGCTGATCACACACTGTCACGTGACATATCATGCACTGATCACGTGGCATCATGCACTGATCATGGCTGATCATATGATCACCACGCTGATCATGCACATCACGTGGCTATCATGCACTGATCACGTGGTGGTCATGAATGATCACGCAGCACGTGATGATCATGCACTGATCACGTAACTGATCATGCACTGTTCACGTGACTGATCATGCACTGATCACGTGATGATCATGCACTGATCACGTGGCTATCATGCACTGCTCACGTGGCTGATCATGCAATGATCACGTAGCAACCATGTACTGGTCACGTGACTGATCATGCACTGATCATGACTGATCATGCACTGATCACGTGGCTGATCATGCACTGATCACGTGGCTGATCACACATGATCACGTGACTGATCATGCACTGATCACGTGCTGATCATGCACTGATCACGCTGATCATGCACTGATCACGTGGCTGATCATGCACTGATACCGTGACTGAGCATGGACTGATCACATGACTATCATGTAGTGATCACGTGACTAATGGCACTGATCATGTGACTGATCATGCGCTGATCATGTTTGCTATCATACACTGATCATGTGCCTCTGGAGGCAATAAACAAAGAGCTGAGTAGGCACGAATCAAACAGTCAGCAGGCAATAATCATGGAACTCAGGTGTGAGGAATCATGCTGCTCAGCTGGCAATAATCAAGCAGCTGAGCAGGCAGGAATTACGTGGCACAGCTGGCAATTGTCAAGCAGATGACAGGCAGGAATCGTGCAGCTCAGCTGGCAATTGTCAAGCAGATGAGCAGACAGTAATCACGCAGCTCAGCAGGCCCTGATCACGTGACTGAGCATGCACTGTTCACGTGGCTGATCATACACTGATCACGTGATGATCATGCACTGATCACGTGGCTATCATGCACTGATCACGGCTGATCATACACTGATCACGTGTCTGATCATGCACTGATCACGTGGCTGATCATACACTGCTCACGTAACTGATCATGCACTGATCACGTGCTATCATGCATCACGTGGCTGATCATGCACTGATCACGTGCTGATCACACACCTGTCACGTGACATATCATGCACTGATCACGTATACTCATGCACTGATCACGTGGCTGATCATACTCTGCTCATGCATCATGCACACATCACGTGGCTATCATGCACTGATCACGTGGCTCATCATGGAATGATCACGTGAGCAACCATATACTGGTCACGTGACTGATCATGCACTGATCACGAATGATCATGCACTGTTCACGTGACTGATCATGCACTGATCACGTGACTGATCATGCACTGATCACGTGGCTATCATGCTGCTCACGTGGCTGATCATGCAACGATCACGTGAGCAACCATGTACTGGTCACGTGACTGATCATGCACTGATCACGTGAATTGATCATGCACTGATCACGTGGCTCATCATGCACTGATCACGTGGCTGATCACACATGTATCACGTGACTGATCATGCACTGATCACGTGGCTCTCATGCACTGATCACGTGGCTGTCATGCACTGATCACGTGAGCATCATGCACTGATCACGTGGCTGATCACACACGTATCACATGACTGATCATGCACTGATCACGTGGCTATCATGCACTGATCACGTGCTATCATGCACTGATCACGTGGCTGATCATGCAATGATCACGTAGCTACCATGTACTGGTCACGTGACTGATCATGCACTGATCACGTAATTGATCATGCACTGATCACGTGGCTGATCATGCACTGATCACGTGGCTGATCATGCACTGATCACATGTGGCTGATCATGCACTGATCACGGACTGATCATGCACTGATCATGGACATCATGCACTGATCACGTGGCTGATCATGCACTGATCACGTGCCTGATCATGCACTGATCACGTGGCTGATCATGCACTGATCACGTGACTGATCATGCACTGATCTCAGGTCTGATCATGCACTGATCACGTGGCTATCATGCACTGATCACGTGGCTGATCATGCCATGATCACGTAGCTACCATGTAGTGGTCACATGAGTGATCATGCACTGATCACGTGACTGATCATGCAGTGATCACGTGGCTATCATGCACTACTCACATGGCTGATCATGCAATGATCATGTAGCTACCATGTACAGGTCACGTGAATGATCATACACCCATCACGTGACTGATCATGCACTGATCACGTGACTGATCATGCACTGATCACGTGGCTATCATGCACTGATCACATGACTGCCCATGCACTGATCACGTGGATGATCATACACTAATCTTGTGACAGATCATGCACTGATCACGTGGCTGATCATGCACTGATACCGTGACTGAGCATGGACTGATCACATGACTATCATGTAGTGATCACGTGACTTAATGGCGCTGATCATGTGACTGATCATGCGCTGATCATGTTTGCTATCATACACTGATCATGTGCCTCTGGAGGCAATAAACAAAGAGCTGAGTAGGCGAATCAAACAGTCAGCAGGCAATAATCATGGAACTCAGGTGTGAGGAATCATGCTGCTCAGCTGGCAATAATCAAGCAGCTGAGCAGGCAGGAATTACGCAGCACAGCTGGCAATTGTCACAGATGACAGGCAGGAATCGTGCTCAGCTGGCAATTGTCAAGCAGATGAGCAGACAGTAATCACGCAGCTCAGCAGGCCCTGATCACGTGACTGAGCATGCACTGTTCACGTGGCTGATCATGCACTGATCACGTGGCTGATCATGCACTGATCACGTGACTGATCATGCACTGATCACGTGGCTGATCATGCACTGATCACGTGGCTGATCATGCACTGATCACGTGGCTGATCACACTGATCACGTGACTGATCATGCACTGATCACGTGGCTATCATGCACTGATCACGTGGCTGTCATGCACTGATCACGTGGATATCATGCACTGATCACGTGGCTGATCACACACGTATCACATGACTGATCATGCACTGATCACGTGCTATCATGCACTGATCACGTGGCTATCATGCACTGATCACGTGGCTGATCAGGCAATGATCACGTAGCTACCATGTACTGGTCACGTGACTGATCATGCACTGATCACGTAATTGATCATGCACTGATCACGTGGCTGATCATGCACTGATCACGTGGCTGATCATACACTGATCACATAATGATCATGCACTGATCACGTGACTGATCATGCACTGATCACGTGGCTATCATGCACTGATCACTTGGCTGGACATACACTGATCACGTGCCTGGTCATGCACTGATCACGTGGCTGATCATGCACTGATCACGTGACTGATCATGCACTGATCACGTGTCTGATCATGCACTGATCACGTGGCTATCATGCACTGATCACGTGGCTGATCATGCACTGATCACGCAGCTATCATGCACTGACACATGACTGATCATGCACTGATCACGTGACTGATCGCACTGATCATGGCTATCATGAACTACTCACGTGGCTGATCATGCAATGATCATGTAGCTACCATGTACAGGTCACGTGAATGATCATACACCCATCAGGTGATGATCATGCACTGATCACGTGGCTATCATGCACTGATCACGTGACTGATCATGCACTGATCACGTCATCATGCACTGATCACGTGACTGATCATGCACTGATCACGTGGCTGATCATACACTGATCACGTGATGATCATGCACTGATCACGTGGCTATCATGCACTGATCACGTGGCTGTCATACACTGATCACGTGTCTGATCATGCACTGATCACGTGGCTGATCATACACTGATCACGTGACTGATCATGCACTGATCACGGCTATCATGCACTGATCACGTGGCTGATCATGCACTGATCACGTGGCTGATCACACACCTGTCACGTGACATATCATGCACTGATCACGTGGCACTCATGCACTGATCACGTGGCTGATCATACTGCTCATGCAATCATGCACACATCACGTGGCTATCATGCACTGATCACGTGGCTGTCATGCAATGATCACGTAGCAACCATATACTGGTCACGTGACTGATCATGCACTGATCACGTGAATGATCATGCACTGTCACGTGACTGATCATGCACTGATCACTGATCATGCACTGATCACGTGGCTATCATGCACTGCTCACGTGGCTGATCATGCACGATCACGTAGCAACCATGTACTGGTCATGGACTGATCATGCACTGATCAATGCATTGATCATGCACTAATCACGTGGCTCATCATGCACTGATCACGTGGCTGATCACATGTATCACGTGACTGATCATGCACTGATCACGTGGCTATCATGCACTGATCACGTGGCTGTCATGCACTGATCACGTGGATATCATGCACTGATCACGTGGCTGATCATCACATGACTGATCATGCACTGATCACGTGATCATGCACTGATCATGGCTATCATGCACTGATCACGTGGCTGATCATGCATGATCACGTAGCTATCATGTACTGGTCACGTGACTGATCATGCACTGATCACGTAATGATCATGCACTGATCACGTGGTTGATCATGCACTGATCACGTGGCTGATCATGCACTGATCACGTGACTGATCATGCACTGATCACGTGACTGATCATGCACTGATCACGTGGCTATCATGCACTGATCACTTGGCTGGACATACACTGATCACGTGCCTGGTCATGCACTGATCACGTGGCTGATCATGCACTGATCACGTGACTGATCATGCACTGATCTCGTGCTCTGATCATGCACTGATCACGTGGCTATCATGCACTGCTCACGTGGCTGATCATGCCATGATCACGCAGATACCATGTACTGGTCACATGACTGATCATGCACTGATCACGTGACTGATCATGCACTGATCACGTGACTATCATGCACTACTCACGTGGCTGATCATGCAATGATCATGTAGCTACCATGTACAGGTCACGTGATTGATCATACACCCATCAGGTGACTGATGATGCACTGATCACGTGGCTATCATGCACTGATCACGTGACTGATCATGCACTGATCACGTCTATATCATGCACTGATCACATGACTGCCCATGCACTGATCACGTGGATGATCATACACTAATCATGTGACAGATCATGCACTGATCACGTGGCTGATCATGCACTGATACCGTGACTGAGCATGGACTGATCACATGACTATCATGTAGTGATCACGTGACTTAATGGCGCTGATCATGTGACTGATCATGCACTGATCATGTTTGCTATCATACACTGATCATGTGCCTCTGGAGGCAATAAACAAAGAGCTGAGTAGGCACGAATCAAACAGTCAGCAGGCAATAATCATGGAACTCAGGTGTGAGGAATCATGCTGCTCAGCTGGCAATAATCAAGCAGCTGAGCAGGCAGGAATTACGCAGCACAGCTGGCAATTGTCAAGCAGATGACAGGCAGGAATCGTGCAGCTCAGCTGGCAATTGTCAAGCAGATGAGCAGACAGTAATCACGCAGCTCAGCAGGCCCAGATCACGTGACTGAGCATGCACTGTTCACGTGGCTGATCATACACTGATCACGTGATGATCATGCACTGATCACGTGGATATCATGCACTGATCACGTGGCTGATCATACACTGATCACGTGTCTGACCATGTACTGATCACGTGGCTGATCATGCACTGATCACGTAACTGATCATGCACTGATCACGTGGCTATCATGCACTGATCACGTGGCTGAACATGCACTGTTCACGTGGCTGATCACACACCTGTCACGTGACATATCATGCACTGATCACGTGGCACTCATGCACTGATCACGTGGCTGATCATACTCTGCTCACGTAACTCATGCACACATCACGTGGCTATCATGCACTGCTCACGTGGCTGATCATGGAATGATCACGTAGAACCATATACTGGTAACGTGACTGATCATGCAATGATCACGAAATGATCATGCACTGTTCACGTGACTGATCATGTACTGATCACGTGACTGATCATGCACTGACCACGTGGCTATCATGCTCTGCTCACGTGGCTGATCATGCAACGATCACGTAGCAACCATGTACTGGTCACGTGACTGATCATGCACTGATCACGTAATTGATCCTGCACTGATCACGTGGCTCATCATGCACTGATCACGTGGCTGATCACACATGTATCACGTGACTGATCATGCACTGATCACGTGGCTCATGCACTGATCACGTGGCTGTCATGCACTGATCACGTGATATCATGCACTGATCACGTGGCTGATCACACACGTATCACATGACTGATCATGCACTGATCACGTGGCTATCATGCACTGATCACGTGGCTGATCATGCACTGATCACGTGGCTGATCAGGCAATGATCACGAGGCCATGTACTGGTCACGTGCATCATGCACTGATCACGTATTGATCATGCACTGATCATGGCTGATCATGCACTGATCACGTGCTGATCATACACTGATCACATAACTGATCATGCACTGATCACGGACTGATCATGCACTGATCACGTGGCTATCATGCACTGATCACTTGGCTGGACATACACTGATCACGTGCCTGATCATGCACTGATCACGTGGCTGATCATGCACTGATCACGTGACTGATCATGCACTGATCTCGTGTCTGATCATGCACTGATCACGTGGCTATCATGCACTGCTCACGTGGCTGATCATGCACATACGCAGCTACCATGTACTGGTCACGTGACTGATCATGCACTGATCACGACTGATCATGCACTGATCACGTGGCTATCATGCACTATCACGTGGCTGATCATGCAATGATCATGTAGCTACCATGTACTGGTCACGTGAATGATCATGCACCCATCACGTGACTGATCATGCACTGATCACGTGGCTATCATGCACTGATCACGAGACTGATCATGCACTGTTCACGTCTATCATGCACTGATCACATGACTGCCCGTGCACTGATCACGTGATGATCATACACTAATCTTGTGACAGATCATGCACTGATCACGTGGCTGATCATGCACGTATCACATGACTGATCATGCACTGATCACGTGGCTATCATGCACTGATCACGTGGCTATCATGCACTGATCATGTGGCTGATCATGCAATGATCACGTAGCTACCATGTACTGGTCACGTGACTGATCATGCACTGATCACGTAATTGATCATGCACTGATCACGTGGCTGATCATGCACTGATCACGTGGCTGATCATACACTGATCACGTAACTGATCATGCACTGATCACGTGGCTGATCATGCACTGATCACGTGGCTATCATGCACTGATCACGTGGCTGGCATGCACTGATCACGTGGCTGATCATGCACTGATCACGTGACTGATCATGCACTGATCACGTGGCTGATCATGCACTGATCACGTGGCTATCATGCACTGCTCACGTGCTGATCATGCCATGATCACGCAGCTACCATGTACTGGTCACGTGACTGATCATGCACTGATCACGTGACTGATCATGCACTGATCACGTGGCTATCATGCACTACTCACGTGGCTGATCATGCAATGATCATGTATACCATGTACAGGTCACGTGAATGATCATGCACCCATCACGTGACTGATCATGCACTGATCACGTGGCTATCATGCACTGATCACGAGACTGATCATGCACTGTTCACGTCTATATCATGCACTGATCACATGACTGCCCGTGCACTGATCACGTGGATGATCATACACTAATCTTGTGACAGATCATGCACTGATCACGTGGCTGATCATGCACTGATACCGTGACTGAGCATGGACTGATCACATGACTATCATGTAGTGATCACGTGACTTAATGGCGCTGATCATGTGACTGATCATGCGCTGATCATGTTTGCTATCACACTGATCATGCCTCTGGAGGCAATAAACAAAGAGCTGAGTAGGCACGAATCAACAGTCAGCAGGCATAATCATGGAACTCAGGGTGAGGAATCATGCTGCTCAGCTGGCAATAATCAAGCAGCTGAGCAGGCAGGAATTACGCAGCACAGCTGGCAATTGTCAAGCAGATGACAGGCAGGAATCGTGCAGCTCAGCTGGCAATTGTCAAGCAGATGAGCAGACAGTAATCACGCAGCTCAGCAGGCCCAGATCACGTGACTGAGCATGCACTGTTCACGTGGCTGATCATACACTGATCACGTGACTGATCATGCACTGATCACTTGGATATCATGCACTGATCACGTGGCTGATCATACACTGTTCACGTGTGACCATGCACTGATCACGTGGCTGATCATACACCTGTCACGTGACTGATCATGCACTGATCACGTGGCTATCATGCACTGATCACGTGGCTGAACATGCTCTGTTCACGTGGCTGATCACACATCACGTGGCTATCATGCACTGATCACGTGGCCATGGAATGATCACGTAGCAACCATATACTGGTCACGTGACTGATCATGCAAAGATCACGTGACTGATCATGCACTGATCACGTGACTGATCATGCACTGATCACGTGACTGATCATGCACTGACCACGTGGCTATCAGGCTCTGCTCACGTGGCTGATCATGCACCGATCACGTAGCAACCATGTACTGGTCACGTGACTGATCATGCACTGATCACGTAATTGATCCTGCACTGATCACGTGGCTCATCATGCACTGATCACGTGGCTGATCACACATGTATCACGCTGATCATGCACTGATCACGTGGCTCTCATGCACTGATCACGTGGCTGTCATGCACTGATCACGGATATCATGCACTGATCACGTGGCTGATCACACACGATCACATGACTGATCATGCACTGATCACGTGGCTATCATGCACTGATCACGTGGCTATCATGCACTGATCATGTGGCTGATCAGGCAATGATCACGTAGCTACCATGTACTGGTCACGTGACTGATCATGCACTGATCACAATTGATCATGCACTGATCATGGCTGATCATGCACTGATCATGTGGCTGATCATACACTGATCACATAACTGATCATGCACTGATCACGTGACTGATCATGCACTGATCACGTGGCTATCATGCACTGATCACTTGGCTGGACATACACTGATCACGTGCCTGGTCATGCACTGATCACGTGGCTGATCATGCACTGATCACGTGACTGATCATGCACTGATCTCGTGTCTGATCATGCACTGATCACGTGGCTATCATGCACTGCTCACGTGGCTGATCATGCCATGATCACGCAGGTACCATGTACTGGTCACATGACTGATAATGCACTGATCACGTGACTGATCATGCAGTGATCACGTGGCTATCATGCACTACTCACGAGGCTGATCCTGCAATGATCATGTAGCTACCATGCACAGGTCACGTGAATGATCATACACCCTTCAGGTGACTGATCATGCACTGATCACGTGACTTATCATGCACTGTTCACGTCTATATCATGCACTGATCACATGACTGCCCGTGCACTGATCACGTGGATGATCATACACTTATCTTGTGACAGATCATGCACTGATCACGTGGCTGATCATGCACTGATACCGTGACTGAGCATGGACTGATCACATGACTATCATGTAGTGATCACGTGACTTAATGGCGCTGATCATGTGACTGATCATGCGCTGATCATGTTTGCTATCATACACTGATCATGTGCCTCTGGAGGCAATAAACAAAGAGCTGAGTAGGCACAAATAAACAGTCAGCAGGCAATAATCATGGAACACAGGTGTGAGGAATCATGCTGCTCAGCTGGCAATAATCAAGCAGCTGAGCAGGCAGGAATTAGGCAGCACAGCTGGCAATTGTCAAGCAGATGACAGGCAGGAATCGTGCAGCTCAGCTGGCAATTGTCAAGCAGATGAGCAGATAGGAATCACGCAGCTCAGCAGGCCCAGATCACGTGACTGAGCATGCACTGTTCACGTGGCTGATCATACACTGATCACGTGATGATCATGCACTGATCACTTGGATATCATGCACTGATCACGTGGCTGATCATACACTGTTCACGTGTCTGACCATGCACTGATCACGTGGCTGATCATACACTGCTCACGTAACTGATCATGCACTGATCACGTGGCTATCATGCACTGATCACGTGGCTGAACATGCACTGTTCACGTGGCTGATCACACACCTGTCACGTGACATATCCTGCACTGATCACGTGGCACTCATGCACTGATCACGTGGCTGATCATACTCTGCTCACGTAACTCATGCACACATCACGTGGCTATCATGCACTGCTCACGTGGCTCGTCATGGAATGATCACGTAGCAACCATATACTGGTAACGTGACTGATCATGCAAAGATCACGTAAATGATCATGCACTGTTCACGTGACTGATCATGTACTGATCACGTGACTGATCATGCACTGACCACGTGGCTATCATGCACTGCTCACGTGGCTGATCATGCAACGATCACGTAGCAACCATGTACTGGTCACGTGACTGATCATGCACTGATCACGTAATTGATCCTGCACTGATCACGTGGCTCATCATGCACTGATCACGTGGCTGATCACACATGTATCACGTGACTGATCATGCACTGATCACGTGGCTCATGCACTGATCACGTGGCTGTCATGCACTGATCACGTGGCTATCATGCACTGATCACGTGGCTGATCATGCACACGTATCACATGACTGATCATGCACTGATCACGTGGCTATCATGCACTGATCACGTGGCTATCATGCACTGATCATGTGGCTGATCAGGCAATGATCACGTAGCTACCATGTACTGGTCACGTGACTGATCATGCACTGATCACGTAATTGATCATGCACTGATCATGTGGCTGATCATGCACTGATCACGTGGCTGATCATACACTGATCACATAACTGATCATGCACTGATCACGTGACTATCATGCACTGATCACGTGCTGGTCATGCACTGATCACGTGGCTGATCATGCACTGATCACGTGCCTGATCATGCACTGATCACGTGGCTGATCATGCACTGATCACGTGACTGATCATGCACTGATCTCGTGTCTGATCATGCACTGATCACGTGGCTATCATGCACTGCTCACGTGGCTGATCATGCCATGATCACGCAGCTACCACTGGTCACATGACTGATCATGCACTGATCACGTGACTGATCATGCAGTGATCACGTGGCTATCATGCACTACTCACGTGGCTGATCATGCAATGATCATGTAGCTACCATGTACAGGTCACGTGGAATGATCATACACCCATCAGGTGACTGATCATGCACTGATCACGTGGCTATCATGCACTGATCACGAGACTGATCATGCACTGTTCACGCCTATATCATGCACTGATCACATGACTCCATGCACTGATCACGTGGATGATCATACACTAATTGTCACAGATCATGCACTGATCACGTGGCTGATCATGCACTGATACCGTGACTGAGCATGGACTGATCACATGACTATCATGTAGTGATCACGTGACTTAATGGCGCTGATCATGTGACTGATCATGCGCTGATCATGTTTGCTATCATACACTGATCATGTGCCTCTGGAGGCAATAAACAAAGAGCTGAGTAGGCACGAATCAAACAGTCAGCAGGCAATAATCATGGAACTCAGCTGGAGGAATCATGCTGCTCAGCTGCAATAATCAAGCAGCTGAGCAGGGGAAACGCAGCACAGCTGGCAATTGTCAAGCAGATGACAGGCAGGAATCGGCAGCTCAGCTGGCAATTGTCAAGCAGATGAGCAGACAGTAATCACGCAGCTCAGCAGGCCCAGATCACGTGACTGAGCATGCACTGTTCACGTGGCTGATCATACACTGATCACGTGATGATCATGCACTGATCACTTGGATGATCATGCACTGATCACGTGGCTGATCATACACTGATCACGTAACTGATCATGCACTGATCACGTGACTGATCATGCACTGATCACGTAGCTATCATGCACTGATCACGTGGCTGGACATGCACTGATCACGTGGCTGATCATGCACTGACGTGACTGATCATGCACTGATCACGTGACTGATCATGCACTGATCACGTGCTAATCATGCACTGATCACGTGGCTATCATGCACTGCTCACGTGGCTGATCATGCCATGATCACGAACTACCATGTACTGGTCACGTGACTGATCATGCACTGATCACGTGACTGATCATGCACTGATCACGTGGCTATCATGTACTGATCACGTGACTGATCATGCAATGATCATGTAGCTACATGCACTGGTCACGTGAATCATGCACTGATCACGTGACTGATCATGCACTGACCACGTTTATCATGCACTGATCACGTGACTGATCATGCACTGATCACGTCTATATCATGCACTGATCACATGACTGATCATGCACTGATCACGTGGATGATCATGCACTAATCACGTGACTGATCATGCACTGATCACGTGGCTGATCATGCACTGATCACGTGACTGATCATGCACTGATCACGTGGCTATCATGCACTGATCACGTGGCTGATCATGCACTGATCACGTGGCTGATCACACTGTCACGCACTGATCATGCACTGATCACGTGCTGATCATGCACTGATCACGCATCTGATCATGCACTGATCACGTGGCTAATCATGCACTGATCACGTGACTGATCATGCACTGATCATGGCTGATCACACACTGATCACGTGACTATCATGCACTGATCACGTGGCATCATGCACTGATCACGTGGCTGATCATGCACTGATCACGAATCATGCACACATCACGTGGCTATCATGCACTGATCACGTGGCTGATCATGCACTGATCACGAGCAACATACTGGTCACGTACATCATGCACTGATCACGAACTGATCATGCACTGATCACGTGGCTGATCATGCACTGATCACGTGATGATCATGCACTGATCACGTGGCTATCATGCACTGATCACGTGGCTGATCACACATGATCACGTGCTGATCATGCACTGATCACGTGGATCATGCACTGATCACGTGGCTGATCATGCACTGATCACGTGGATATCATGCACTGATCACGTGGCTGATCATACACTGATCACGTGATGATCATGCACTGATCACGCTATCATGCACTGATCACGTGACTATCATGCACTGATCACGTGGCTATCATGCACTGATCACGTGGCTATCATGCACTGATCACGTGACTGATCATGCACTGATCACGTACTGATCATGCACTGATCACGTGGCTGATCATGCACTGATCACGTGGCTGATCATGCACTGATCACGTGACTGATCATGCACTGATCACGTGACTGATCATGCACTGATCACGTGGCTGATCATGCACTGATCACGTGGCTGGTCATACACTGATCACGTGGCTGATCATGCACTGATCACGTGGCTGATCATGCACTGATCACGTGATGATCATGCACTGATCACGTGTCTGATCATGCACTGATCACGTGGCTATCATGCACTGCTCACGTGGCTGATCATGCCATGATCACGGCTACCATGTACTGTCACATGACTGATCATGCACTGATCACGTGACTGATCATGCAGTGATCACGTGGCTATCATGAACTACTCACGTGGCTGATCATGCAATGATCATGTAGCTACCATGTACAGGTCACGTGAATGATCATACACCCATCAGGTGACTGATCATGCACTGATCACGTGGCTATCATGCACTGATCACGTGACTGATCATGCACTGTTCACGTCTATATCATGCACTGATCACATGACTGCCCGTGCACTGATCACGTGGATGATCATACACTAATCTTGTGACAGATCATGCACTGATCACGTGGCTGATCATGCACTGATACCGTGACTGAGCATGGACTGATCACATGACTATCATGTAGTGATCACGTGACTTAATGGCGCTGATCATGTGACTGATCATGCGCTGATCATGTTTGCTATCATACACTGATCATGTGCCTCTGGAGGCAATAAACAAAGAGCTGAGTAGGCACGAATCAAACAGTCAGCAGGCAATAATCATGGAACTCAGCTGTGAGGAATCATGCTGCTCAGCTGGCAATAATCAAGCAGCTGAGCAGGCAGGAATTACGCAGCACAGCTGGCAATTGTCAAGCAGATGACAGGCAGGAATCGTGCAGCTCAGCTGGCAATTGTCAAGCAGATGAGCAGACAGTAATCACGCAGCTCAGCAGGCCCAGATCACGTGACTGAGCATGCACTGTTCACGTGGCTGATCATACACTGATCACGTGATGATCATGCACTGATCACTTGGATATCATGCACTGATCACGTGGCTGATCATACACTGTTCACGTGTCTGACCATGCACTGATCACGTGGCTGATCATACACTGCTCACGTAACTGATCATGCACTGATCACGTGGCTATCATGCACTGATCAGTGGCTGAACATGCACTGTTCACGTGGCTGATCACACACCTGTCACGTGACATATCATGCACTGATCACGTGGCACTCATGCACTGATCACGTGGCTGATCATACTCTGCTCACGTAACTGATCATGCACACATCACGTGGCTATCATGCACTGCTCACGTGGCTCATCATGGAATGATCACGTGACATATCATGCACTGATCACGTGGATCATGCACTGATCACGTGACTGATCATGCACTGATCACGTGACTGATCATGCACTGATCACGTGGCTATCATGCACTGATCACGTGGCTGATCATGCACTGATCACGTGGCTGATCACACACTGATCACGTGACAATCATGCACTGATCACGTGGCATCATGCACTGATCACGTGGCTGATCATGCACTGATCACGTGGCTCATGCACTGATCACGTGGTGATCATGCACTGATCACGTGGCTGATCATGCACTGATCACGTGGCAAACTATACTGATCACGTGACTGATCATGCACTGATCACGTGCTGATCATGCACTGATCACGTGACTGATCATGCACTGATCACGTGACTGATCATGCACTGATCACGTGGCTATCATGCACTGATCACGTGGCTGATCATGCAACGATCACGTAGCTACCATGTGCCTGGTCACGTGACTGATCATGCACTGATCACGTAGCTGATCATGCACTGATCACGTGGCTGATCATGCACTGATCACGTGGCTGATCATGCACTGATCACGTGGCTATCATGCACTGATCACGTGCTGATCATGCACTGATCACGTGACTGATCATGCACTGATCACGTGGCTGATCATGCACTGATCACGTGGCTGATCATGCACTGATCACGTGGCTGATCATGCACTGATCACGTGGCTGATCATGCACTGATCACGTGACTGATCATGCACTGATCACGTGGCTATCATGCACTGATCACGGGCTATCATGCACTGATCACGTGGCTGATCATGCACTGATCACACTGATCATGCACTGATCACGTGACTGATCATGCACTGATCACGGCTGATCATGCACTGATCACGTGGCTATCATGCACTGATCACGTGCTGATCACACATGATCACGTGACTGATCATGCACTGATCACGTGCTCATGCACTGATCACGAGACTGATCATGCACTGTTCACGTCTATATCATGCACTGATCACATGACTGCCCGTGCACTGATCACGTGGATGATCACACACTAATCTTGTGACAGATCATGCACTGATCACGTGGCTGATCATGCACTGATACCGTGACTGAGCATGGACTGATCACATGACTATCATGTAGTGATCACGTGACTAATGGCGCTGATCATGTGACTGATCATGCGCTGATCATGTTTGCTATCATACACTGATCATGTGCCTCTGGAGGCAATAAACAAAGAGCTGAGTAGGCACGAATCAAACAGTCAGCAGGCAATAATCATGGAACTCAGGTGTGAGGAATCATGCTGCTCAGCTGGCAATAATCAAGCAGCTGAGCAGGCAGGAATTACGCAGCACAGCTGGCAATTGTCAAGCAGATGACAGGCAGGAATCGTGCAGCTCAGCTGGCAATTGTCACAGATGAGCAGACAGTAATCACGCAGCTCAGCAGGCCCAGATCACGTGACTGAGCATGCACTGTTCACGTGGCTGATCATACACTGATCACGTGATGATCATGCACTGATCACTTGGATATCATGCACTGATCACGTGGCTGATCATACACTGTTCACGTGTTCACCATGCACTGATCACGTGGCTGATCATACACTGCTCACGTAACTGATCATGCATCCACGGCTGATCATGCACTGATCACGTGGCTGATCATGCACTGATCACGTGGCTATCATGCACTGATCACGGGCTGATCATGCACTGATCACGTGACTGATCATGCACTGATCACGTGACTGATCATGCACTGATCACTGCACTGGATCATGCACTGATCACGTGGCTGATCATGCACTGATCACGTATGACTGATCATGCACTGATCACGTGGCTACATGCACTGATCACGGCTGATCATGCAATGATCACGAGCTACCATGCACTGGCGTGACTGATCATGCACTGATCACGTGACTGATCATGCACTGATCAGTGGCTTATCATGCACTGATCACGTGACTGATCATGCACTGATCACGTGATAATCATGACTGATCACGTGGCTGATCATGCACTGCTCACGTGGCTGATCATGCACTGATCACGGCTATCATGCACTGATCACGTGGCTGATCATACACTGATCACGTGACTGATCATGCACTGATCACGTGACTGATCATGCACTGATCACGTGGCTATCATGCACTGATCATGATCATGCACTGGTCACGTGACTGATCATGCACTGATCACGTGACTGATCATGCACTGATCACGTGGCTATCATGCACTATCACGTGGCTGATCATGCAATGATCACGGGCTACCATGCACCTGATCAGGTGACTGATCATACACCCATCAGGTGACTGATCATGCACTGATCACGTGGCTGATCATGCACTGATCACGCTGGATGATCATGCACTGATCACGTGACTGCCCATGCACTGATCACGTGGCTATCATGCACTGATCATGTGCAGATCATGCACTGATCACGTGGCTGATCATGCACTGATACCGTGACTGAGCATGGACTGATCACATGACTATCATGTAGTGATCACGTGACTTAATGGCGCTGATCATGTGACTGATCATGCGCTGATCATGTTTGCTATCATACACTGATCATGTGCCTCTGGAGGCACAAACAAAGAGCTGAGTAGGCACGAATCAAACAGTCAGCAGGCAATAATCATGAACTCAGGTGAGGAATCATGCTGCTCAGCTGGCAATAATCAAGCAGCTGAGCAGGTGGAATTACGCAGCACAGCTGGCATTGTCAAGCAGATGACAGGCAGGAATCGTGCAGCTCAGCTGGCAATTGTCAAGCAGATGAGCAGACAGTAATCACGCAGCTCAGCAGGCCCAGATCACGTGACTGAGCATGCACTGTTCACGTGGCTGATCATACACTGATCACGTGATGATCATGCACTGATCACGTGGCTGATCATGCACTGATCACGTGGCTGATCATACACTGTTCACGTGTCTGACCATGCACTGATCACGTGGCTGATCATACACTGCTCACGTAACTGATCATGCACTGATCACGTGGCTATCATGCACTGACACGTGGCTGAACATGCACTGTTCACGCAGATCATGTACTGATCACGCACTGATCATGCACTGATCACGTGGCTGATCATGCACTGCTCACGTAACTGATCATGCACACATCACGGCTATCATGCACTGATCACTGGCTCGTCATGGAATGATCACGCAGCAACCATATACTGGTCACGTGACTGATCATGCACAGATCACGTAAATGATCATGCACTGATCACGTGGCTGATCATGCACTGATCACGTGACTGATCATGCACTGATCACGTGACTTATCATGCACTGATCACGTGGCTGATCATGCACTGATCACGTGCTACCATGTACTGATCACGTGACTGATCATGCACTGATCACGTAATTGATCATGCACTGATCACGTGGCTGATCATGCACTGATCACGTGACTGATCATGTACTGATCACGTGACTGATCATGCACTGATCACGTGGCTGATCTGCACTGATCACATGGCTGCTCATGCACTGATCACGTGACTGATCATGCACTGATCACGTGACTGATCATGCACTGATCACGTGACTGATCATGCACTGATCACGTGGCTATCATGCACTGATCACGTGGCTGATCATGCACTGATCACGTGGCTGATCTATACTGATCACGTGACTGATCATGCACTGATCACGTGGCTATCATGCACTGATCACGTGGCTATCATGCACTGATCACGTGGCTGATCATGTACTGATCACCTGACTGGTCATGCACTGATCACGTGACTGATCATGCACTGATCACGTAGCAGTCATGCACTGATCACGTGGCTGATCATGCACTGATCACGTGGCTATCATGCACTGATCACGTGGCTATCATGCACTGATCACGTGGCTGATCATGCACTGATACGTGACTGATCATGCACTGATCACGTACTGATCATGGTGA